>NW_027314871.1:0-174741 GCF_023375885.2 Dermacentor andersoni | reverse complement strand
ACACACGCGAGACAGATGGTGCTTTTTGCAGAACGCGCACGTGGATTTCTACCAAACGACGTGCTAAGCTTGCCGATGCTGCTCTTTTTAGCACCCGCGCACGGATTTGTGCGAAAACGCGTTTTAAGCATGCACATGCATCTTTTGGTAGACGCGGATGAAGTTTTCTGCAAAACCACAAGATGTGCATGCAAATGGTGCTTTTTGCAGAACGCGCACGTGGATTTCTACCAAACGACGTGCTAAGCATGCCGATGCTGCTCTTTTTAGCAACCGCGCACGGATTTGTGCGAAAACGCGTTTTAAGCATGCACATGCATCTTTTGGTAGACGCGGATGAAGTTTTCTGCAAAACCACAAGATGTGCATGCAAATGGTGCTTTTGGCAGAACGCGCACGTGGATTTCTACCAAACGACGTGCTAAGCTTGCCGATGCTGCTCTTTTTAGCACCCGCGCACGGATTTGTGCGAAAACGCGTTTTAAGCATGCACATGCATCTTTTGGTAGACGCGGATGAAGTTTTCTGCAAAACCACAAGATGTGCATGCAAATGGTGCTTTTTGCAGAACGCGCACGTGGATGTCTACCAAACGACGTGCTAAGCATGCCGATGCTGCTCTTTTTAGCACCCGCGCACGGATTTGTGCGAAAACGCGTTTTAAGCATGCACATGCATCTTTTGGTAGACGCGGATGAAGTTTTCTGCAAAACCACAAGATGTGCATGCAAATGGTGCTTTTGGCAGAACGCGCACGTGGATTTCTACCAAACGACGTGCTAAGCTTGCCGATGCTGCTCTTTTTAGCACCCGCGCACGGATTTGTGCGAAAACGCGTTTTAAGCATGCACATGCATCTTTTGGTAGACGCGGATGAAGTTTTCTGCAAAACCACAAGATGTGCATGCAAATGGTGCTTTTGGCAGAACGCGCACGTGGATTTCTACCAAACGACGTGCTAAGCATGCCGATGCTGCTCTTTTTAGCACCCGCGCACGCATTTGTGCGAAAACGCGTTTTAAGCATGCACATGCATCTTTTAGTAGACGCGGATGAAGTTTTCTGCAAAACCACAAGATGTGCATGCAAATGGTGCTTTTTGCAGAACGCGCACGTGGATTTCTACCAAACGACGTGCTAAGCATGCCGATGCTGCTCTTTTTAGCACCCGCGCACGGATTTGTGCGAAAACGCGTTTTAAGCATGCACATGCATCTTTTGGTAGACGCGGATGAAGTTTTCTGCAAAACCACAAGATGTGCATGCAAATGGTGCTTTTGGCAGAACGCGCACGTGGATTTCTACCAAACGACGTGCTAAGCATGCCGATGCTGCTCTTTTTAGCACCCGCGCACGCATTTGTGCGAAAACGCGTTTTAAGCATGCACATGCATCTTTTGGTAGACGCGGATGAAGTTTTCTGCAAAAGCACAAGATGTGCATGCAAATGGTGCTTTTTGCAGAACGCGCACGTGGATTTCTACCAAACGACGTGCTAAGCATGCCGATGCCGCTATTTTTAGCACCCGCGCACGCATTTGTGCGAAAACGCGTTTTAAGCATGCACATGCATCTTTTGGTAGACGCGGATGAAGTTTTCTGCAAAACCACAAGATGTGCATGCAAATGGTGCTTTTTGCAGAACGCGCACGTGGATTTCTACCAAACGACGTGCTAAGCATGCCGATGCTGCTCTTTTTAGCACCCGCGCACGCATTTGTGCGAAAACGCGTTTTAAGCATGCACATGCATCTTTTCGTAGACGCGGATGAAGTTTTCTGCAAAACCACAAGATGTGCATGCAAATGGTGCTTTTTGCAGAACGCGCACGTGGATTTCTACCAAACGACGTGCTAAGCATGCCGATGCTGCTCTTTTTAGCACCCGCGCACGGATTTGTGCGAAAACGCGTTTTAAGCATGCACATGCATCTTTTGGTAGACGCGGATGAAGTTTTCTGCAAAACCACAATTTGTGCATGCAAATGGTGCTTTTGGCAGAACGCGCACGTGGATTTCTACCAAACGACGTGCTAAGCATGGCGATGCTGCTCTTTTTAGCACCCGCGCACGCATTTGTGCGAAAACGCGTTTTAAGCATGCACATGCATCTTTTGGTAGACGCGGATGAAGTTTTCTGCAAAACCACAAGATGTGCACGCAAATGGTGCTTTTTGCAGAACGCGCTCGTGGATTTCTACCAAACGACGTGCTAAGCATGCCGATGCTGCTCTTTTTAGCACCGGCGCACGCATTTGTGCGAAAACGCGTTTTAAGCATGCACATGCATCTTTTGGTAGACGCGGATGAAGTTTTCTGCAAAACCACAAGATGTGCATGAAAATGGTGCTTTTTGCAGAACGCGCACGTGGATTTCTACCAAACGACGTGCTAAGCATGCCGATGCTGCTCTTTTTAGCACCCGCGCACGGATTTGTGCGAAAACGCGTTTTAAGCATGCACATGCATCTTTTGGTAGACGCGGATGAAGTTTTCTGCAAAACCACAAGATGTGCATGCAAATGGTGCTTTTGGCAGAACGCGCACGTGGATTTCTACCAAACGACGTGCTAAGCATGCCGATGCTGCTCTTTTTAGCACCCGCGCACGTATTTGTGCGAAAACGCGTTTTAAGCATGCACATGCATCTTTTGGTAGACGCGGATGAAGTTTTCTGCAAAACCACAAGATGTGCATGCAAATGGTGCTTTTTGCAGAACGCGCACGTGGATTTTTACCAAACGACGTGCTAAGCATGCCGATGCTGCTCTTTTTAGCACCCGCGCACGCATTTGTGCCAAAACGCGTTTTAAGCATGCAGATGCATCTTTTGGTAGACGCGGATGAAGTTTTCTGCAAAACCACAAGATGTGCATGCAAGTGGTGCTTTTTGCAGAACGCGCACGTGGATTTCTACCAAACGACGTGCTAAGCATGCCGATGCTGCTCTTTTTAGCACCCGCGCACGGATTTGTGCGAAAACGCGTTTTAAGCATGCACATGCATCTTTTGGTAGACGCGGATGAAGTTTTCTGCAAAACCACAAGATGTTCATGCAAATGGTGCTTTTGGCAGAACGCGCACGTGGATTTCTACCAAACGACGTGCTAAGCATGCCGATGCTGCTCTTTTTAGCACCCGCGCACGCATTTGTGCGAAAACGCGTTTTAAGCATGCACATGCATCTTTTGGTAGACGCGGATGAAGTTTTCTGCAAAACCACAAGATGTGCATGCAAATGGTGCTTTTTGCAGAACGCGCACGTGGATTTCTACCAAACGACGGGCTAAGCATGCCGATGCTGCTCTTTTTAGCACCCGCGCACGGATTTGTGCGAAAACGCGTTTTAAGCATGCACATGCATCTTTTGGTAGACGCGGATGAAGTTTTCTGCAAAACCACAAGATGTGCATGCAAATGGTGCTTTTTGCAGAACGCGCTCGTGGATTTCTACCAAACGACGTGCTAAGCATGCCGATGCTGCTCTTTTTAGCACCCGCGCACGCATTTGTGCGAAAACGCGTTTTAAGCATGCACATGCATCTTTTGGTAGACGCGGATGAAGTTTTCTGCAAAACCACAAGATGTGCATGCAAATGGTGCTTTTTGCAGAACGCGCACGTGGATTTCTACCAAACGACGTGCTAAGCATGCCGATGCTGCTCTTTTTAGCACCCGCGCACGGATTTGTGCGAAAACGCGTTTTAAGCATGCACATGCATCTTTTGGTAGACGCGGATGAAGTTTTCTGCAAAACCACAAGATGTGCATGCAAATGGTGCTTTTGGCAGAACGCGCACGTGGATTTCTACCAAACGACGTGCTAAGCATGCGGATGCTGCTCTTTTTAGCACCCGCGCACGCATTTGTGCGAAAACGCGTTTTAAGCATGCACATGCATCTTTTGGTAGACGCGGATGAAGTTTTCTGCAAAACCACAAGATGTGCATGCAAATGGTGCTTTTTGCAGAACGCGCTCGTGGATTTCTACCAAACGACGTGCTAAGCATGCCGATGCTGCTCTTTTTAGCACCCGCGCACGCATTTGTGCGAAAACGCGTTTTAAGCATGCACATGCATCTTTTGGTAGACGCGGATGAAGTTTTCTGCAAAACCACAAGATGTGCATGGAAATGGTGCTTTTTGCAGGAGGCGCACGTGGATTTCTACCAAACGACGTGCTAAGCATGCCGATGCTGCTCTTTTTAGCACCCGCGCACGGATTTGTGCGAAAACGCGTTTTAAGCATGCACATGCATCTTTTGGTAGACGCGGATGAAGTTTTCTGCAAAACCACAAGATGTGCATGCAAATGGTGCTTTTGGCAGAACGCGCACGTGGATTTCTACCAAACGACGTGCTAAGCATGCCGATGCTGCTCTTTTTAGCACCCGCGCAAGCATTTGTGTGAAAACGCGTTTTAAGCATGCACATGCATCTTTTGGTAGACGCGGATGAAGTTTTCTGCAAAACCACAAGATGTGCATGCAAATGGTGCTTTTTGCAGAACGCGCACGTGGATTTCTACCAAACGACGTGCTAAGCATGCCGATGCTGCTCTTTTTAGCACCCGCGCACGCATTTGTGCGAAAACGCGTTTTAAGCATGCACATGCATCTTTTGGTAGACGCGGATGAAGTTTTCTGCAAAACCACAAGATGTGCATGCAAATGGTGCTTTTTGCAGAACGCGCACGTGGATTTCTACGAAACGACGTGCTAAGCTTGCCGATGCTGCTCTTTTTAGCACCCGCGCACGGATTTGTGCGAAAACGCGTTTTAAGCATGCACATGCATCTTTTGGTAGACGCGGATGAAGTTTTCTGCAAAACCACAAGATGTGCATGCAAATGGTGCTTTTGGCAGAACGCGCACGTGGATTTCTACCAAACGACGTGCTAAGCATGCCGATGCTGCTCTTTTTAGCACCCGCGCACGCATTTGTGCGAAAACGCGTTTTAAGCATGCCCATGCATCTTTTGGTAGACGCGGATGAAGTTTTCTGCAAAACCACAAGACGTGCATGCAAATGGTGCTTTTTGCAGAACGCGCACGTGGATTTCTACTAAACGACGTGCTAAGCATGCCGATGCTGCTCTTTTTAGCACCCGCGCACGGATTTGTGCGAAAACGCGTTTTAAGCATGCACATGCATCTTTTGGTAGACGCGGATGAAGTTTTCTGCAAAACCACAAGATGTGCATGCAAATGGTGCTTTTTGCAGAACGCGCACGTGGATTTCTACCAAACGACGTGCTAAGCATGCCGATGCTGCTATTTTTAGCACCCGCGCACGCATTTGTGCGAAAACGCGTTTTAAGCATGCACATGCATCTTTTGGTAGACGCGGATGAAGTTTTCTGCAAAACCACAAGATGTGCATGCAAATGGTGCTTTTTGCAGAACGCGCACGTGGATTTCTACCAAACGACGTGCTAAGCATGCCGATGCTGCTCTTTTTAGCACCCGCGCACGCATTTGTGCGAAAACGCGTTTTAAGCATGCACATGCATCTTTTGGTAGACGCGGATGAAGTTTTCTGCAAAGCCACAAGATGTGCATGCAAATGGTGCTTTTTGCAGAACGCGCACGTGGAGTTCTACCAAACGACGTGCTAAGCTTGCCGATGCTGCTCTTTTTAGCACCCGCGCACGGATTTGTGCGAAAACGCGTTTTAAGCATGCACATGCATCTTTTGGTAGACGCGGATGAAGTTTTCTGCAAAACCACAAGATGTGCATGCAAATGGTGCTTTTGGCAGAACGCGCACGTGGATTTCTACCAAACGACGTGCTAAGCATGCCGATGCTGCTCTTTTTACCACCCGCGCACGCATTTGTGCGAAAACGCGTTTTAAGCATGCACATGCATCTTTTGGTAGACGCGGATGAAGTTTTCTGCAAAACCACAAGATGTGCATGCAAATGGTGCTTTTTGCAGAACGCGCACGTGGATTTCTACCAAACGACGTGCTAAGCATGCCGATGCTGCTCTTTTTAGCACCCGCGCACGGATTTGTGCGAAAACGCGTTTTAAGCATGCACATGCATCTTTTGGTAGACGCGGATGAAGTTTTCTGCAAAACCACAAGATGTGCATGCAAATGGTGCTTTTGGCAGAACGCGCACGTGGATTTCTACCAAACGACGTGCTAAGCATGCCGATGCTGCTCTTTTTAGCACCCGCGCACGCATTTGTGCGAAAACGCGTTTTAAGCATGCACATGCATCTTTTGGTAGACGCGGATGAAGTTTTCTGCAAAACCACAAGATGTGCATGCAAATGGTGCTTTTTGCAGAACGCGCTCGTGGATTTCTACCAAACGACGTGCAAACCATGCCGATGCTGCTCTTTTTAGCACCCGCGCACGCATTTGTGCGAAAACGCGTTTTAAGCATGCACATGCATCTTTTGGTAGACGCGGATGAAGTTTTCTGCAAAACCACAAGATGTGCATGCAAATGGTGCTTTTTGCAGAACGCGCTCGTGGATTTCTACCAAACGACGTGCTAACCATGCCGATGCTGCTCTTTTTAGCACCCGCGCACGCATTTGTGCGAAAACGCGTTTTAAGCATGCACATGCATCTTTTGGTAGACGCGGATGAAGTTTTCTGCAAAACCACAAGATGTGCATGCAAATGGTGCTTTTTGCAGAACGCGCACGTGGATTTCTACCAAACGACGTGCTAAGCATGCCGATGCTGCTCTTTTTAGCACCCGCGCACGGATTTGTGCGAAAACGCGTTTTAAGCATGCACATGCATCTTTTGGTAGACGCGGATGAAGTTTTCTGAAAAACCACAAGATGTGCATGCAAATGGTGCTTTTGGCAGAACGCGCACGTGGATTTCTACCAAACGACGTGCTAAGCATGCCGATGCTGCTCTTTTTAGCACCCGCGCACGCATTTGTGCGAAAACGCGTTTTAAGCATGCACATGCATCTTTTGGTAGACGCGGATGAAGTTTTCTGCAAAACCACAAGATGTGCATGCAAATGGTGCTTTTTGCAGAACGCGCTCGTGGATTTCTACCAAACGACGTGCTAAGCATGCCGATGCTGCTCTTTTTAGCACCCGCGCACGCATTTGTGCGAAAACGCGTTTTAAGCATGCACATGCATCTTTTGGTAGACGCGGATGAAGTTTTCTGCAAAACCACAAGATGTGCATGCATATGGTGCTTTTTGCAGAACGCGCACGTGGATTTCTACCAAACGACGTGCTAAGCATGCCGATGCTGCTCTTTTTAGCACCCGCGCACGGATTTGTGCGAAAACGCGTTTTAAGCATGCACAGGCATCTTTTGGTAGACGCGGATGAAGTTTTCTGCAAAACCACAAGATGTGCATGCAAATGGTGCTTTTGGCAGAACGCGCACGTGGATTTCTACCAAACGACGTGCTAAGCATGCCGATGCTGCTCTTTTTAGCACCCGCGCACGCATTTGTGTGAAAACGCGTTTTAAGCATGCACATGCATCTTTTGGTAGACGCGGATGAAGTTTTCTGCAAAACCACAAGATGTGCATGCAAATGGTGCTTTTTGCAGAACGCGCACGTGGATTTCTACCAAACGACGTGCTAAGCATGCCGATGCTGCTCTTTTTAGCACCCGCGCACGGATTTGTGCGAAAACGCGTTTTAAGCATGCACATGCATCTTTTGGTAGACGCGGATGAAGTTTTCTGCAAAACCACAAGATGTGCATGCAAATGGTGCTTTTGGCAGAACGCGCACGTGGATTTCTACCAAACGACGTGCTAGGCAGGCCGATGCTGCTCTTTTTAGCACCCGCGCACGCATTTGTGCGAAAACGCGTTTTAAGCATGCACATGCATCTTTTGGTAGACGCGGATGAAGTTTTCTGCAAAACCACAAGATGTGCATGCAAATGGTGCTTTTTGCAGAACGCGCACGTGGATTTCTACCAAACGACGTGCTAAGCATGCCGATGCTGCTCTTTTTAGCACCCGCGCACGCATTTGTGCGAAAACGCGTTTTAAGCATGCACATGCATCTTTTGGTAGACGCGGATGAAGTTTTCTGCAAAACCACAAGATGTGCATGCAAATGGTGCTTTTTGCAGAACGCGCACGTGGATTTCTACCAAACGACGGGCTAAGCATGCCGATGCTGCTCTTTTTAGCACCCGCGCACGGATTTGTGCGAAAACGCGTTTTAAGCATGCACATGCATCTTTTGGTAGACGCGGATGAAGTTTTCTGCAAAACCACAAGATGTGCATGCAAATGGTGCTTTTTGCAGAACGCGCTCGTGGATTTCTACCAAACGACGTGCTAAGCATGCCGATGCTGCTCTTTTTAGCACCCGCGCACGCATTTGTGCGAAAACGCGTTTTAAGCATGCACATGCATCTTTTGGTAGACGCGGATGAAGTTTTCTGCAAAACCACAAGATGTGCATGCAAATGGTGCTTTTTGCAGAACGCGCACGTGGATTTCTACCAAACGACGTGCTAAGCATGCCGATGCTGCTCTTTTTAGCACCCGCGCACGGATTTGTGCGAAAACGCGTTTTAAGCATGCACATGCATCTTTTGGTAGACGCGGATGAAGTTTTCTGCAAAACCACAAGATGTGCATGCAAATGGTGCTTTTGGCAGAACGCGCACGTGGATTTCTACCAAACGACGTGCTAAGCATGCCGATGCTGCTCTTTTTAGCACCCGCGCACGTATTTGTGCGAAAACGCGTTTTAAGCATGCACATGCATCTTTTGGTAGACGCGGATGAAGTTTTCTGCAAAACCACAAGATGTTCATGCAAATGGTGCTTTTGGCAGAACGCGCACGTGGATTTCTACCAAACGACGTGCTAAGCATGCCGATGCTGCTCTTTTTAGCACCCGCGCACGCATTTGTGCCAAAACGCGCTTTAAGCATGCACATGCATCTTTTGGTAGACGCGGATGAAGTTTTCTGCAAAACCACAAGATGTGCATGCAAATGGTGCTTTTTGCAGAACGCGCACGTGGATTTCTACCAAACGACGTGCTAAGCATGCCGATGCTGCTCTTTTTAGCACCCGCGCACGGATTTGTGCGAAAACGCGTTTTAAGCATGCACATGCATCTTTTGGTAGACGCGGATGAAGTTTTCTGCAAAACCACAAGATGTGCATGCAAATGGTGCTTTTGGCAGAACGCGCACGTGGATTTCTACCAAACGACGTGCTAAGCATGCCGATGCTGCTCTTTTTAGCACCCGCGCACGCATTTGTGCGAAAACGCGTTTTAAGCATGCACATGCATATGCATCTTTTGGTAGACGCGGATGAAGTTTTCTGCAAAACCACAAGATGTGCATGCAAATGGTGTTTTTTGCAGAACGCGCACGTGGATTTCTACCAAACGACGTGCTAAGCATGCCGATGCTGCTCTTTTTAGCACCCGCGCACGGATTTGTGCGAAAACGCGTTTTAAGCATGCACATGCATCTTTTGGTAGACGCGGATGAAGTTTTCTGCAAAACCACAAGATGTTCATGCAAATGGTGCTTTTGGCAGACCGCGCACGTGGATTTCTACCAAACGACGTGCTAAGCATGCCGATGCTGCTCTTTTTAGCACCCGCGCACGCATTTGTGTGAAAACGCGTTTTAAGCATGCACATGCATCTTTTGGTAGACGCGGATGAAGTTTTCTGCAAAACCACAAGATGTGCATGCAAATGGTGCTTTTTGCAGAACGCGCACGTGGATTTCTACCAAACGACGTGCTAAGCATGCCGATGCTGCTCTTTTTAGCACCCGCGCACGGATTTGTGCGAAAACGCGTTTTAAGCATGCACATGCATCTTTTGGTAGACGCGGATGAAGTTTTCTGCAAAACCACAAGATGTGCATGCAAATGGTGCTTTTGGCAGAACGCGCACGTGGATTTCTACCAAACGACGTGCTAAGCAGGCCGATGCTGCTCTTTTTAGCACCCGCGCACGCATTTGTGCGAAAACGCGTTTTAAGCATGCACATGCATCTTTTGGTAGACGCGGATGAAGTTTTCTGCAAAACCACAAGATGTGCATGCAAATGGTGCTTTTTGCAGAACGCGCACGTGGATTTCTACCAAACGACGTGCTAAGCATGCCGATGCTGCTCTTTTTAGCACCCGCGCACGCATTTGTGCGAAAACGCGTTTTAAGCATGCACATGCATCTTTTGGTAGACGCGGATGAAGTTTTCTGCAAAACCACAAGATGTGCATGCAAATGGTGCTTTTTGCAGAACGCGCACGTGGATTTCTACCAAACGACGGGCTAAGCATGCCGATGCTGCTCTTTTTAGCACCCGCGCACGGATTTGTGCGAAAACGCGTTTTAAGCATGCACATGCATCTTTTGGTAGACGCGGATGAAGTTTTCTGCAAAACCACAAGATGTGCATGCAAATGGTGCTTTTTGCAGAACGCGCTCGTGGATTTCTACCAAACGACGTGCTAAGCATGCCGATGCTGCTCTTTTTAGCACCCGCGCACGGATTTGTGCGAAAACGCGTTTTAAGCATGCACATGCATCTTTTGGTAGACGCGAATGAAGTTTTCTGCAAAACCACAAGATGTGCATGCAAATGGTGCTTTTGGCAGAACGCGCACGTGGATTTCTACCAAACGACGTGCTAAGCATGCCGATGCTGCTCTTTTTAGCACCCGCGCACGCATTTGTGCGAAAACGCGTTTTAAGCATGCACATGCATCTTTTGGTAGACGCGGATGAAGTTTTCTGCAAAACCACAAGATGTGCATGCAAATGGTGCTTTTTGCAGAACGCGCACGTGGATTTCTACCAAACGACGTGCTACGCATGCCGATGCTGCTCTTTTTAGCACCCGCGCACGGATTTGTGCGAAAACGCGTTTTAATCATGCACATGCATCTTTTGGTAGACGCGGATGAAGTTTTCTGCAAAACCACAAGATGTGCATGCAAATGGTGCTTTTGGCAGAACGCGCACGTGGATTTCTACCAAACGACGTGCTAAGCATGCCGATGCTGCTCTTTTTAGCACCCGCGCACGCATTTGTGCGAAAACGCGTTTTAAGCATGCACATGCATCTTTTGGTAGACGCGGATGAAGTTTTCTGCAAAACCACAAGATGTGCATGCAAATGGTGCTTTTTGCAGAACGCGCACGTGGATTTCTACCAAACGACGTGCTAAGCATGCCGATGCTGCTCTTTTTAGCACCCGCGCACGGATTTGTGCGAAAACGCGTTTTAAGCATGCACATGCATCTTTTGGTAGACGCGGATGAAGTTTTCTGCAAAACCACAAGATGTTCATGCAAATGGTGCTTTTGGCAGAACGCGCACGTGGATTTCTACCAAACGACGTGCTAAGCATGCCGATGCTGCTCTTTTTAGCACCCGCGCACGCATTTGTGTGAAAACGCGTTTTAAGCATGCACATGCATCTTTTGGTAGACGCGGATGAAGTTTTCTGCAAAACCACAAGATGTGCATGCAAATGGTGCTTTTTGCAGAACGCGCACGTGGATTTCTACCAAACGACGTGCTAAGCATGCCGATGCTGCTCTTTTTAGCACCCGCGCACGGATTTGTGCGAAAACGCGTTTTAAGCATGCACATGCATCTTTTGGTAGACGCGGATGAAGTTTTCTGCAAAACCACAAGATGTGCATGCAAATGGTGCTTTTGGCAGAACGCGCACGTGGATTTCTACCAAACGACGTGCTAAGCAGGCCGATGCTGCTCTTTTTAGCACCCGCGCACGCATTTGTGCGAAAACGCGTTTTAAGCATGCACATGCATCTTTTGGTAGACGCGGATGAAGTTTTCTGCAAAACCACAAGATGTGCATGCAAATGGTGCTTTTTGCAGAACGCGCACGTGGATTTCTACCAAACGACGTGCTAAGCATGCCGATGCTGCTCTTTTTAGCACCCGCGCACGCATTTGTGCGAAAACGCGTTTTAAGCATGCACATGCATCTTTTGGTAGACGCGGATGAAGTTTTCTGCAAAACCACAAGATGTTCATGCAAATGGTGCTTTTGGCAGACCGCGCACGTGGATTTCTACCAAACGACGTGCTAAGCATGCCGATGCTGCTCTTTTTAGCACCCGCGCACGCATTTGTGTGAAAACGCGTTTTAAGCATGCACATGCATCTTTTGGTAGACGCGGATGAAGTTTTCTGCAAAACCACAAGATGTGCATGCAAATGGTGCTTTTTGCAGAACGCGCACGTGGATTTCTACCAAACGACGTGCTAAGCATGCCGATGCTGCTCTTTTTAGCACCCGCGCACGGATTTGTGCGAAAACGCGTTTTAAGCATGCACATGCATCTTTTGGTAGACGCGGATGAAGTTTTCTGCAAAACCACAAGATGTGCATGCAAATGGTGCTTTTGGCAGAACGCGCACGTGGATTTCTACCAAACGACGTGCTAAGCAGGCCGATGCTGCTCTTTTTAGCACCCGCGCACGCATTTGTGCGAAAACGCGTTTTAAGCATGCACATGCATCTTTTGGTAGACGCGGATGAAGTTTTCTGCAAAACCACAAGATGTGCATGCAAATGGTGCTTTTTGCAGAACGCGCACGTGGATTTCTACCAAACGACGTGCTAAGCATGCCGATGCTGCTCTTTTTAGCACCCGCGCACGCATTTGTGCGAAAACGCGTTTTAAGCATGCACATGCATCTTTTGGTAGACGCGGATGAAGTTTTCTGCAAAACCACAAGATGTGCATGCAAATGGTGCTTTTTGCAGAACGCGCACGTGGATTTCTACCAAACGACGGGCTAAGCATGCCGATGCTGCTCTTTTTAGCACCCGCGCACGGATTTGTGCGAAAACGCGTTTTAAGCATGCACATGCATCTTTTGGTAGACGCGGATGAAGTTTTCTGCAAAACCACAAGATGTGCATGCAAATGGTGCTTTTTGCAGAACGCGCTCGTGGATTTCTACCAAACGACGTGCTAAGCATGCCGATGCTGCTCTTTTTAGCACCCGCGCACGGATTTGTGCGAAAACGCGTTTTAAGCATGCACATGCATCTTTTGGTAGACGCGAATGAAGTTTTCTGCAAAACCACAAGATGTGCATGCAAATGGTGCTTTTGGCAGAACGCGCACGTGGATTTCTACCAAACGACGTGCTAAGCATGCCGATGCTGCTCTTTTTAGCACCCGCGCACGCATTTGTGCGAAAACGCGTTTTAAGCATGCACATGCATCTTTTGGTAGACGCGGATGAAGTTTTCTGCAAAACCACAAGATGTGCATGCAAATGGTGCTTTTTGCAGAACGCGCACGTGGATTTCTACCAAACGACGTGCTACGCATGCCGATGCTGCTCTTTTTAGCACCCGCGCACGGATTTGTGCGAAAACGCGTTTTAATCATGCACATGCATCTTTTGGTAGACGCGGATGAAGTTTTCTGCAAAACCACAAGATGTGCATGCAAATGGTGCTTTTGGCAGAACGCGCACGTGGATTTCTACCAAACGACGTGCTAAGCATGCCGATGCTGCTCTTTTTAGCACCCGCGCACGCATTTGTGCGAAAACGCGTTTTAAGCATGCACATGCATCTTTTGGTAGACGCGGATGAAGTTTTCTGCAAAACCACAAGATGTGCATGCAAATGGTGCTTTTTGCAGAACGCGCACGTGGATTTCTACCAAACGACGTGCTAAGCATGCCGATGCTGCTCTTTTTAGCACCCGCGCACGGATTTGTGCGAAAACGCGTTTTAAGCATGCACATGCATCTTTTGGTAGACGCGGATGAAGTTTTCTGCAAAACCACAAGATGTTCATGCAAATGGTGCTTTTGGCAGAACGCGCACGTGGATTTCTACCAAACGACGTGCTAAGCATGCCGATGCTGCTCTTTTTAGCACCCGCGCACGCATTTGTGTGAAAACGCGTTTTAAGCATGCACATGCATCTTTTGGTAGACGCGGATGAAGTTTTCTGCAAAACCACAAGATGTGCATGCAAATGGTGCTTTTTGCAGAACGCGCACGTGGATTTCTACCAAACGACGTGCTAAGCATGCCGATGCTGCTCTTTTTAGCACCCGCGCACGGATTTGTGCGAAAACGCGTTTTAAGCATGCACATGCATCTTTTGGTAGACGCGGATGAAGTTTTCTGCAAAACCACAAGATGTGCATGCAAATGGTGCTTTTGGCAGAACGCGCACGTGGATTTCTACCAAACGACGTGCTAAGCAGGCCGATGCTGCTCTTTTTAGCACCCGCGCACGCATTTGTGCGAAAACGCGTTTTAAGCATGCACATGCATCTTTTGGTAGACGCGGATGAAGTTTTCTGCAAAACCACAAGATGTGCATGCAAATGGTGCTTTTTGCAGAACGCGCACGTGGATTTCTACCAAACGACGTGCTAAGCATGCCGATGCTGCTCTTTTTAGCACCCGCGCACGCATTTGTGCGAAAACGCGTTTTAAGCATGCACATGCATCTTTTGGTAGACGCGGATGAAGTTTTCTGCAAAACCACAAGATGTGCATGCAAATGGTGCTTTTTGCAGAACGCGCACGTGGATTTCTACCAAACGACGGGCTAAGCATGCCGATGCTGCTCTTTTTAGCACCCGCGCACGGATTTGTGCGAAAACGCGTTTTAAGCATGCACATGCATCTTTTGGTAGACGCGGATGAAGTTTTCTGCAAAACCACAAGATGTGCATGCAAATGGTGCTTTTTGCAGAACGCGCTCGTGGATTTCTACCAAACGACGTGCTAAGCATGCCGATGCTGCTCTTTTTAGCACCCGCGCACGCATTTGTGCGAAAACGCGTTTTAAGCATGCACATGCATCTTTTGGTAGACGCGGATGAAGTTTTCTGCAAAACCACAAGATGTGCATGCAAATGGTGCTTTTTGCAGAACGCGCACGTGGATTTCTACCAAACGACGTGCTAAGCATGCCGATGCTGCTCTTTTTAGCACCCGCGCACGGATTTGTGCGAAAACGCGTTTTAAGCATGCACATGCATCTTTTGGTAGACGCGGATGAAGTTTTCTGCAAAACCACAAGATGTGCATGCAAATGGTGCTTTTGGCAGAACGCGCACGTGGATTTCTACCAAACGACGTGCTAAGCATGCCGATGCTGCTCTTTTTAGCACCCGCGCACGGATTTGTGCGAAAACGCGTTTTAAGCATGCACATGCATCTTTTGGTAGACGCGGATGAAGTTTTCTGCAAAACCACAAGATGTGCATGCAAATGGTGCTTTTTGCAGAACGCGCACGTGGATTTTTACCAAACGACGTGCTAAGCATGCCGATGCTGCTCTTTTTAGCACCCGCGCACGCATTTGTGCCAAAACGCGTTTTAAGCATGCACATGCATCTTTTGGTAGACGCGGATGAAGTTTTCTGCAAAACCACAAGATGTGCATGCAAGTGGTGCTTTTTGCAGAACGCGCACGTGGATTTCTACCAAACGACGTGCTAAGCTTGCCGATGCTGCTCTTTTTAGCACCCGCGCACGGATTTGTGCGAAAACGCGTTTTAAGCATGCACATGCATCTTTTGGTAGACGCGGATGAAGTTTTCTGCAAAACCACAAGATGTGCATGCAAATGGTGCTTTTGGCAGAACGCGCACGTGGATTTCTACCAAACGACGTGCTAAGCATGCCGATGCTGCTCTTTTTAGCACCCGCGCACGCATTTGTGCGAAAACGCGTTTTAAGCATGCACATGCATCTTTTGGTAGACGCGGATGAAGTTTTCTGCAAAACCACAAGATGTGCATGCAAATGGTGCTTTTTGCAGAACGCGCACGTGGATTTCTACCAAACGACGTGTTAAGCATGCCGATGCTGCTCTTTTTAGCACCCGCGCACGGATTTGTGCGAAAACGCGTTTTAAGCATGCACATGCATCTTTTGGTAGACGCGGATGAAGTTTTCTGCAAAACCACAAGATGTGCATGCAAATGGTGCTTTTGGCAGAACGCGCACGTGGATTTCTACCAAACGACGTGCTAAGCAGGCCGATGCTGCTCTTTTTAGCACCCGCGCACGCATTTGTGCGAAAACGCGTTTTAAGCATGCACATGCATCTTTTGGTAGACGCGGATGAAGTTTTCTGCAAAACCACAAGATGTGCATGCAAATGGTGCTTTTTGCAGAACGCGCACGTGGATTTCTACCAAACGACGTGCTAAGCATGCCGATGCTGCTCTTTTTAGCACCCGCGCACGCATTTGTGCGAAAACGCGTTTTAAGCATGCACATGCATCTTTTGGTAGACGCGGATGAAGTTTTCTGCAAAACCACAAGATGTGCATGCAAATGGTGCTTTTTGCAGAACGCGCACGTGGATTTCTACCAAACGACGGGCTAAGCATGCCGATGCTGCTCTTTTTAGCACCCGCGCACGGATTTGTGCGAAAACGCGTTTTAAGCATGCACATGCATCTTTTGGTAGACGCGGATGAAGTTTTCTGCAAAACCACAAGATGTGCATGCAAATGGTGCTTTTTGCAGAACGCGCTCGTGGATTTCTACCAAACGACGTGCTAAGCATGCCGATGCTGCTCTTTTTAGCACCCGCGCACGGATTTGTGCGAAAACGCGTTTTAAGCATGCACATGCATCTTTTGGTAGACGCGAATGAAGTTTTCTGCAAAACCACAAGATGTGCATGCAAATGGTGCTTTTGGCAGAACGCGCACGTGGATTTCTACCAAACGACGTGCTAAGCATGCCGATGCTGCTCTTTTTAGCACCCGCGCACGCATTTGTGCGAAAACGCGTTTTAAGCATGCACATGCATCTTTTGGTAGACGCGGATGAAGTTTTCTGCAAAACCACAAGATGTGCATGCAAATGGTGCTTTTTGCAGAACGCGCACGTGGATTTCTACCAAACGACGTGCTACGCATGCCGATGCTGCTCTTTTTAGCACCCGCGCACGGATTTGTGCGAAAACGCGTTTTAATCATGCACATGCATCTTTTGGTAGACGCGGATGAAGTTTTCTGCAAAACCACAAGATGTGCATGCAAATGGTGCTTTTGGCAGAACGCGCACGTGGATTTCTACCAAACGACGTGCTAAGCATGCCGATGCTGCTCTTTTTAGCACCCGCGCACGCATTTGTGCGAAAACGCGTTTTAAGCATGCACATGCATCTTTTGGTAGACGCGGATGAAGTTTTCTGCAAAACCACAAGATGTGCATGCAAATGGTGCTTTTTGCAGAACGCGCACGTGGATTTCTACCAAACGACGTGCTAAGCATGCCGATGCTGCTCTTTTTAGCACCCGCGCACGGATTTGTGCGAAAACGCGTTTTAAGCATGCACATGCATCTTTTGGTAGACGCGGATGAAGTTTTCTGCAAAACCACAAGATGTTCATGCAAATGGTGCTTTTGGCAGAACGCGCACGTGGATTTCTACCAAACGACGTGCTAAGCATGCCGATGCTGCTCTTTTTAGCACCCGCGCACGCATTTGTGTGAAAACGCGTTTTAAGCATGCACATGCATCTTTTGGTAGACGCGGATGAAGTTTTCTGCAAAACCACAAGATGTGCATGCAAATGGTGCTTTTTGCAGAACGCGCACGTGGATTTCTACCAAACGACGTGCTAAGCATGCCGATGCTGCTCTTTTTAGCACCCGCGCACGGATTTGTGCGAAAACGCGTTTTAAGCATGCACATGCATCTTTTGGTAGACGCGGATGAAGTTTTCTGCAAAACCACAAGATGTGCATGCAAATGGTGCTTTTGGCAGAACGCGCACGTGGATTTCTACCAAACGACGTGCTAAGCAGGCCGATGCTGCTCTTTTTAGCACCCGCGCACGCATTTGTGCGAAAACGCGTTTTAAGCATGCACATGCATCTTTTGGTAGACGCGGATGAAGTTTTCTGCAAAACCACAAGATGTGCATGCAAATGGTGCTTTTTGCAGAACGCGCACGTGGATTTCTACCAAACGACGTGCTAAGCATGCCGATGCTGCTCTTTTTAGCACCCGCGCACGCATTTGTGCGAAAACGCGTTTTAAGCATGCACATGCATCTTTTGGTAGACGCGGATGAAGTTTTCTGCAAAACCACAAGATGTGCATGCAAATGGTGCTTTTTGCAGAACGCGCACGTGGATTTCTACCAAACGACGGGCTAAGCATGCCGATGCTGCTCTTTTTAGCACCCGCGCACGGATTTGTGCGAAAACGCGTTTTAAGCATGCACATGCATCTTTTGGTAGACGCGGATGAAGTTTTCTGCAAAACCACAAGATGTGCATGCAAATGGTGCTTTTTGCAGAACGCGCTCGTGGATTTCTACCAAACGACGTGCTAAGCATGCCGATGCTGCTCTTTTTAGCACCCGCGCACGCATTTGTGCGAAAACGCGTTTTAAGCATGCACATGCATCTTTTGGTAGACGCGGATGAAGTTTTCTGCAAAACCACAAGATGTGCATGCAAATGGTGCTTTTTGCAGAACGCGCACGTGGATTTCTACCAAACGACGTGCTAAGCATGCCGATGCTGCTCTTTTTAGCACCCGCGCACGGATTTGTGCGAAAACGCGTTTTAAGCATGCACATGCATCTTTTGGTAGACGCGGATGAAGTTTTCTGCAAAACCACAAGATGTGCATGCAAATGGTGCTTTTGGCAGAACGCGCACGTGGATTTCTACCAAACGACGTGCTAAGCATGCCGATGCTGCTCTTTTTAGCACCCGCGCACGGATTTGTGCGAAAACGCGTTTTAAGCATGCACATGCATCTTTTGGTAGACGCGGATGAAGTTTTCTGCAAAACCACAAGATGTGCATGCAAATGGTGCTTTTTGCAGAACGCGCACGTGGATTTTTACCAAACGACGTGCTAAGCATGCCGATGCTGCTCTTTTTAGCACCCGCGCACGCATTTGTGCCAAAACGCGTTTTAAGCATGCACATGCATCTTTTGGTAGACGCGGATGAAGTTTTCTGCAAAACCACAAGATGTGCATGCAAGTGGTGCTTTTTGCAGAACGCGCACGTGGATTTCTACCAAACGACGTGCTAAGCTTGCCGATGCTGCTCTTTTTAGCACCCGCGCACGGATTTGTGCGAAAACGCGTTTTAAGCATGCACATGCATCTTTTGGTAGACGCGGATGAAGTTTTCTGCAAAACCACAAGATGTGCATGCAAATGGTGCTTTTGGCAGAACGCGCACGTGGATTTCTACCAAACGACGTGCTAAGCATGCCGATGCTGCTCTTTTTAGCACCCGCGCACGCATTTGTGCGAAAACGCGTTTTAAGCATGCACATGCATCTTTTGGTAGACGCGGATGAAGTTTTCTGCAAAACCACAAGATGTGCATGCAAATGGTGCTTTTTGCAGAACGCGCACGTGGATTTCTACCAAACGACGTGTTAAGCATGCCGATGCTGCTCTTTTTAGCACCCGCGCACGGATTTGTGCGAAAACGCGTTTTAAGCATGCACATGCATCTTTTGGTAGACGCGGATGAAGTTTTCTGCAAAACCACAAGATGTGCATGCAAATGGTGCTTTTTGCAGAACGCGCACGTGGATTTCTACCAAACGACGTGCTAAGCAGGCCGATGCTGCTCTTTTTAGCACCCGCGCACGCATTTGTGCGAAAACGCGTTTTAAGCATGCACATGCATCTTTTGGTAGACGCGGATGAAGTTTTCTGCAAAACCACAAGATGTGCATGCAAATGGTGCTTTTTGCAGAACGCGCACGTGGATTTCTACCAAACGACGTGCTAAGCATGCCGATGCTGCTCTTTTTAGCACCCGCGCACGCATTTGTGCGAAAACGCGTTTTAAGCATGCACATGCATCTTTTGGTAGACGCGGATGAAGTTTTCTGCAAAACCACAAGATGTGCATGCAAATGGTGCTTTTTGCAGAACGCGCACGTGGATTTCTACCAAACGACGGGCTAAGCATGCCGATGCTGCTCTTTTTAGCACCCGCGCACGGATTTGTGCGAAAACGCGTTTTAAGCATGCACATGCATCTTTTGGTAGACGCGGATGAAGTTTTCTGCAAAACCACAAGATGTGCATGCAAATGGTGCTTTTTGCAGAACGCGCTCGTGGATTTCTACCAAACGACGTGCTAAGCATGCCGATGCTGCTCTTTTTAGCACCCGCGCACGGATTTGTGCGAAAACGCGTTTTAAGCATGCACATGCATCTTTTGGTAGACGCGGATGAAGTTTTCTGCAAAACCACAAGATGTGCATGCAAATGGTGCTTTTGGCAGAACGCGCACGTGGATTTCTACCAAACGACGTGCTAAGCTTGCCGATGCTGCTCTTTTTAGCACCCGCGCACGGATTTGTGCGAAAACGCGTTTTAAGCATGCACATGCATCTTTTGGTAGACGCGGATGAAGTTTTCTGCAAAACCACAAGATGTGCATGCAAATGGTGCTTTTTGCAGAACGCGCACGTGGATTTCTACCAAACGACGGGCTAAGCATGCCGATGCTGCTCTTTTTAGCACCCGCGCACGGATTTGTGCGAAAACGCGTTTTAAGCATGCACATGCATCTTTTGGTAGACGCGGATGAAGTTTTCTGCAAAACCACAAGATGTGCATGCAAATGGTGCTTTTGGCAGAACGCGCACGTGGATTTCTACCAAACGACGTGCTAAGCATGCCGATGCTGCTCTTTTTAGCACCCGCGCACGTATTTGTGCGAAAACGCGTTTTAAGCATGCACATGCATCTTTTGGTAGACGCGGATGAAGTTTTCTGCAAAACCACAAGATGTGCATGCAAATGGTGCTTTTTGCAGAACGCGCACGTGGATTTTTACCAAACGACGTGCTAAGCATGCCGATGCTGCTCTTTTTAGCACCCGCGCACGCATTTGTGCCAAAACGCGTTTTAAGCATGCACATGCATCTTTTGGTAGACGCGGATGAAGTTTTCTGCAAAACCACAAGATGTGCATGCAAGTGGTGCTTTTTGCAGAACGCGCACGTGGATTTCTACCAAACGACGTGCTAAGCTTGCCGATGCTGCTCTTTTTAGCACCCGCGCACGGATTTGTGCGAAAACGCGTTTTAAGCATGCACATGCATCTTTTGGTAGACGCGGATGAAGTTTTCTGCAAAACCACAAGATGTGCATGCAAATGGTGCTTTTGATGAACGCGCACGTGGATTTCTACCAAACGACGTGCTAAGCATGCCGATGCTGCTCTTTTTAGCACCCGCGCACGCATTTGTGCGAAAACGCGTTTTAAGCATGCACATGCATCTTTTGGTAGACGCGGATGAAGTTTTCTGCAAAACCACAAGATGTGCATGCAAATGGTGCTTTTTGCAGAACGCGCACGTGGATTTCTACCAAACGACGTGCTAAGCATGCCGATGCTGCTCTTTTTAGCACCCGCGCACGGATTTGTGCGAAAACGCGTTTTAAGCATGCACATGCATCTTTTGGTAGACGCGGATGAAGTTTTCTGCAAAACCACAAGATGTGCATGCAAATGGTGCTTTTTGCAGAACGCGCACGTGGATTTCTACCAAACGACGTGCTAAGCAGGCCGATGCTGCTCTTTTTAGCACCCGCGCACGCATTTGTGCGAAAACGCGTTTTAAGCATGCACATGCATCTTTTGGTAGACGCGGATGAAGTTTTCTGCAAAACCACAAGATGTGCATGCAAATGGTGCTTTTTGCAGAACGCGCACGTGGATTTCTACCAAACGACGTGCTAAGCATGCCGATGCTGCTCTTTTTAGCACCCGCGCACGCATTTGTGCGAAAACGCGTTTTAAGCATGCACATGCATCTTTTGGTAGACGCGGATGAAGTTTTCTGCAAAACCACAAGATGTGCATGCAAATGGTGCTTTTTGCAGAACGCGCACGTGGATTTCTACCAAACGACGGGCTAAGCATGCCGATGCTGCTCTTTTTAGCACCCGCGCACGGATTTGTGCGAAAACGCGTTTTAAGCATGCACATGCATCTTTTGGTAGACGCGGATGAAGTTTTCTGCAAAACCACAAGATGTGCATGCAAATGGTGCTTTTTGCAGAACGCGCTCGTGGATTTCTACCAAACGACGTGCTAAGCATGCCGATGCTGCTCTTTTTAGCACCCGCGCACGGATTTGTGCGAAAACGCGTTTTAAGCATGCACATGCATCTTTTGGTAGACGCGGATGAAGTTTTCTGCAAAACCACAAGATGTGCATGCAAATGGTGCTTTTGGCAGAACGCGCACGTGGATTTCTACCAAACGACGTGCTAAGCTTGCCGATGCTGCTCTTTTTAGCACCCGCGCACGGATTTGTGCGAAAACGCGTTTTAAGCATGCACATGCATCTTTTGGTAGACGCGGATGAAGTTTTCTGCAAAACCACAAGATGTGCATGCAAATGGTGCTTTTTGCAGAACGCGCACGTGGATTTCTACCAAACGACGGGCTAAGCATGCCGATGCTGCTCTTTTTAGCACCCGCGCACGGATTTGTGCGAAAACGCGTTTTAAGCATGCACATGCATCTTTTGGTAGACGCGGATGAAGTTTTCTGCAAAACCACAAGATGTGCATGCAAATGGTGCTTTTTGCAGAACGCCCACGTGGATTTCTACCAAACGATGTGCTAAGCTTGCCGATGCTGCTCTTTTTAGCACCCGCGCACGGATTTGTGCGAAAACGCGTTTTAAGCATGCACATGCATCTTTTGGTAGACGCGGATGAAGTTTTCTGCAAAACCACAAGATATTCATGCAAATGGTGCTTTTGGCAGAACGCGCACGTGGATTTCTACCAAACGACGTGCTAAGCATGCCGATGCTGCTCTTTTTAGCACCCGCGCACGCATTTGTGCGAAAACGCGTTTCAAGCATGCACATGCATCTTTTGGTAGACGCGGATGAAGTTTTCTGCAAAACCACAAGATGTGCATGCAAATGGTGCTTTTTGCAGAACGCGCACGTGGATTTCTACCAAACGACGTGCTAAGCATGCCGATGCTGCTCTTTTTAGCACCCGCTCACGGATTTGTGCGAAAACGCGTTTTAAGCATGCACATGCATCTTTTGGTAGACGCGGATGAAGTTTTCTGCAAAACCACAAGATGTGCATGCAAATGGTGCTTTTGGCAGAACGCGCACGTGGATTTCTACCAAACGACGTGCTAAGCATGCCGATGCTGCTCTTTTTAGCACCCGCGCACGCATTTGTGCGAAAACGCGTTTTAAGCATGCACATGCATCTTTTGGTAGACGCGGATGAAGTTTTCTGCAAAACCACAAGATGTGCATGCAAATGGTGCTTTTGGCAGAACGCGCACGTGGATTTCTACCAAACGACGTGCTAAGCATGCCGATGCTGCTCTTTTTAGCACCCGCGCACGCATTTGTGCGAAAACGCGTTTTAAGCATGCACATGCATCTTTTGGTAGACGCGGATGAAGTTTTCTGCAAAACCACAATATGTGCATGCAAATGGTGCTTTTGGCAGAACGAGCACGTGGATTTCTACCAAACGACGTGCTAAGCATGCCGATGCTGCTCTTTTTAGCACCCGCGCACGGATTTGTGCGAAAACGCGTTTGAAGCATGCACATGCATCTTTTGGTAGACGCGGATGAAGTTTTCTGCAAAACCACAAGATGTGCATGCAAATGGTGCTTTTGGCAGAACGCGCACGTGGATTTCTACCAAACGACGTGCTAAGCATGCCGATGCTGCTCTTTTTAGCACCCGCGCACGCATTTGTGCGAAAACGCGTTTTAAGCATGCACATGCATCTTTTGGTAGACGCGGATGAAGTTTTCTGCAAAACCACAATATGTGCATGCAAATGGTGCTTTTGGCAGAACGAGCACGTGGATTTCTACCAAACGACGTGCTAAGCATGCCGATGCTGCTCTTTTTAGCACCCGCGTGCGGATTTGTGCGAAAACGCGTTTTAAGCATGCACATGCATCTTTTGGTAGACGCGGATGAAGTTTTCTGCAAAACCACAAGATGTGCATGCAAATGGTGCTTTTGGCAGAACGCGCACGTGGATTTCTACCAAACGACGTGCTAAGCATGCCGATGCTGCTCTTTTTAGCACCCGCGCACGCATTTGTGCGAAAACGCGTTTTAAGCATGCACATGCATCTTTTGGTAGACGCGGATGAAGTTTTCTGCAAAACCACAAGATGTGCATGCAAATGGTGCTTTTTGCAGAACGCGCACGTGGATTTCTACCAAACGACGTGCTAAGCATGCCGATGCTGCTCTTTTTAGCACCCGCGCACGCATTTGTGCGAAAACGCGTTTTAAGCATGCACATGCATCTTTTGGTAGACGCGGATGAAGTTTTCTGCAAAACCACAAGATGTGCATGCAAATGGTGCTTTTTGCAGAACGCGCACGTGGATTTCTACCAAACGATGTGCTAAGCTTGCCGATGCTGCTCTTTTTAGCACGCGCGCACGGATTTGTGCGAAAACGCGTTTTAAGCATGCACATGCATCTTTTGGTAGACGCGGATGAAGTTTTCTGCAAAACCACAAGATGTGCATGCAAATGGTGCTTTTGGCAGAACGCGCACGTGGATTTCTACCAAACGACGTGCTAAGCATGCCGATGCTGCTCTTTTTAGCACCCGCGCACGCATTTGTGCGAAAACGCGTTTTAAGCATGCACATGCATCTTTTGGTAGACGCGGATGAAGTTTTCTGCAAAACCACAAGATGTGCATGCAAATGGTGCTTTTTGCAGAACGCGCACGTGGATTTCTACCAAACGACGTGCTAAGCATGCCGATGCTGCTCTTTTTAGCACCCGCGCACGGATTTGTGCGAAAACGCGTTTTAAGCATGCACATGCATCTTTTGGTAGACGCGGATGAAGTTTTCTGCAAAACCACAAGATGTGCATGCAAATGGTGCTTTTGGCAGAACGCGCACGTAGATTTCTACCAAACGACGTGCTAATCATGCCGATGCTGCTCTTTTTAGCACCCGCGCACGCATTTGTGCGAAAACTCGTTTTAAGCATGCACATGCATCCTTTGGTAGACGCGGATGAAGTTTTCTGCAAAACCACAAGATGTGCATGCAAATGGTGCTTTTTGCAGAACGCGCACGTGGATTTCTACCAAACGACGTGCTAAGCATGCCGATGCTGCTCTTTTTAGCACCCGCGCACGCATTTGTGCGAAAACGCGTTTTAAGCATGCACATGCATCTTTTGGTAGACGCGGATGAAGTTTTCTGCAAAACCACAAGATGTGCATGCAAATGGTGCTTTTTGCAGAATGCGCACGTGGATTTCTACCAAACGACGTGCTAAGCATGCCGATACTGCTCTTTTTAGCACCGGCGCACGGATTTGTGCGAAAACGCGTTTTAAGCATGCACATGCATTTTTGGTAGACGCGGATGAAGTTTTCTGCAAAACCACAAGTTGTGCATGCAAATGGTGCTTTTTGCAGAACGCGCTCGTGGATTTCTACCAAACGACGTGCTAAGCATGCCGATGCTGCTCTTTTTAGCACCCGCGCACGCATTTGTGCGAAAACGCGTTTTAAGCATGCACATGCATCTTTTGGTAGACGCGGATGAAGTTTTCTGCAAAACCACAAGATGTGCATGCAAATGGTGCTTTTTACAGAACGCGCACGTGGATTTCTACCAAACGACGTGCTAAGCATGCCGATGCTGCTCTTTTTAGCACCCGCGCACGGATTTGTGCGAAAACGCGTTTTAAGCATGCACATGCATCTTTTGGTAGACGCGGATGAAGTTTTCTGCAAAACCACAAGATGTGCATGCAAATGGTGCTTTTGGCAGAACGCGCACGTGGATTTCTACCAAACGACGTGCTAAGCTTCCCGATGCTGCTCTTTTTAGCACCCGCGCACGGATTTGTGCGAAAACGCGTTTTAAGCATGCACATGCATCTTTTGGTAGACGCGGATGAAGTTTTCTGCAAAACCACAAGATGTGCATGCAAATGGTGCTTTTTGCAGAACGCGCACGTGGATTTCTACCAAACGACGTGCTAAGCATGCCGATGCTGCTCTTTTTAGCACCCGCGCACGGATTTGTGCGAAAACGCGTTTTAAGCATGCACATGCATCTTTTGGTAGACGCGGATGAAGTTTTCTGCAAAACCACAAGATGTGCATGCAAATGGTGCTTTTGGCAGAACGCGCACGTGGATTTCTACCAAACGACGTGCTAAGCTTGCCGATGCTGCTCTTTTTAGCACCCGCGCACGGATTTGTGCGAAAACGCGTTTTAAGCATGCACATGCATCTTTTGGTAGACGCGGATGAAGTTTTCTGCAAAACCACAAGATGTGCATGCAAATGGTGCTTTTGGCAGAACGCGCACGTGGATTTCTACCAAACGACGTGCTAAGCATGCCGATGCTGCTCTTTTTAGCACCCGCGCACGCATTTGTGCGAAAACGCGTTTTAAGCATGCACATGCATCTTTTGGTAGACGCGGATGAAGTTTTCTGCAAAACCACAAGATGTGCATGCAAATGGTGCTTTTGGCAGAACGCGCACGTGGATTTCTACCAAACGACGTGCTAAGCATGCCGATGCTGCTCTTTTTAGCACCCGCGCACGCATTTGTGCGAAAACGCGTTTTAAGCATGCACATGCATCTTTTGGTAGACGCGGATGAAGTTTTCTGCAAAACCACAAGATGTGCATGCAAATGGTGCTTTTGGCAGAACGCGCACGTGGATTTCTACCAAACGACATGCTAAGCATGCCGATGCTGCTCTTTTTAGCACCCGCGCACGCATTTGTGCGAAAACGCGTTTTAAGCATGCACATGCATCTTTTGGTAGACGCGGATGAAGTTTTCTGCAAAAGCACAAGATGTGCATGCAAATGGTGCTTTTTGCAGAACGCGCACGTGGATTTCTACCAAACGACGTGCTAAGCATGCCGATGCCGCTATTTTTAGCACCCGCGCACGCATTTGCGCGAAAACGCGTTTTAAGCATGCACATGCATCTTTTGGTAGACGCGGATGAAGTTTTCTGCAAAACCACAAGATGTGCATGCAAATGGTGCTTTTTGCAGAACGCGCACGTGGATTTCTACCAAACGACGTGCTAAGCATGCCGATGCTGCTCTTTTTAGCACCCGCGCACGCATTTGTGCGAAAACGCGTTTTAAGCATGCACATGCATCTTTTGGTAGACGCGGATGAAGTTTTCTGCAAAACCACAAGATGTGCATGCAAATGGTGCTTTTGGCAGAACGCGCACGTGGATTTCTACCAAACGACGTGCTAAGCATGCCGATGCTGCTCTCTTTAGCACCCGCGCACGCATTTGTGCGAAAACGCGTTTTAAGCATGCACATGCATCTTTTGGTAGACGCGGATGAAGTTTTCTGCAAAACCACAAGATGTGCATGCAAATGGTGCTTTTGGCAGAACGCGCACGTGGATTTCTACCAAACGACGTGCTAAGCATGCCGATGCTGCTCTTTTTAGCACCCGCGCACGCATTTGTGCGAAAACGCGTTTTAAGCATGCACATGCATCTTTTGGTAGACGCGGATGAAGTTTTCTGCAAAACCACAAGATGTGCATGCAAATGGTGCTTTTGGCAGAACGAGCACGTGGATTTCTACCAAACGACGTGCTAAGCATGCCGATGCTGCTCTTTTTAGCACCCGCGCACGGATTTGTGCGAAAACGCGTTTTAAGCATGCACATGCATCTTTTGGTAGACGCGGATGAAGTTTTCTGCAAAACCACAAGATGTGCATGCAAATGGTGCTTTTGGCAGAACGCGCACGTGGATTTCTACCAAACGACGTGCTAAGCATGCCGATGCTGCTCTTTTTAGCACCCGCGCACGCATTTGTGCGAAAACGCGTTTTAAGCATGCACATGCATCTTTTGGTACACGCGGATGAAGTTTTCTGCAAAACCACAAGATGTGCATGCAAATGGTGCTTTTTGCAGAACGCGCACGTGGATTTCTACCAAACGACGTACTAAGCATGCCGATGCTGCTCTTTTTAGCACCCGCGCACGCATTTGTGCGAAAACGCGTTTTAAGCATGCACATGCATCTTTTGGTAGACGCGGATGAAGTTTTCTGCAAAACCACAAGATGTGCATGCAAATGGTGCTTTTGGCAGAACGCGCACGTGGATTTCTACCAAACGACGGGCTAAGCATGCCGATGCTGCTCTTTTTAGCACCCGCGCACGGATTCGTGCGAAAACGCGTTTTAAGCATGCACATGCATCTTTTGGTAGACGCGGATGAAGTTTTCTGCAAAACCACAAGATGTGCATGCAAATGGTGCTTTTGGCAGAACGCGCACGTGGATTTCTACCAAACGACGTGCTAAGCATGCCGATGCTGCTCTTTTTAGCACCCGCGCACGCATTTGTGCGAAAACGCTTTTTAAGCATGCACATGCATCTTTTGGTAGACGCGGATGAAGTTTTTTGCAAAACCACAAGATGTGCATGCAAATGGTGCTTTTTGCAGAACGCGCTCGTGGATTTCTACCAAACGACGTGCTAAGCATGCCGATGCTGCTCTTTTTAGCACCCGCGCACGCATTTGTGCGAAAACGCGTTTTAAGCATGCACATGCATCTTTTGGTAGACGCGGATGAAGTTTTCTGCAAAACCACAAGATGTGCATGCAAATGGTGCTTTTTGCAGAACGCGCACGTGGATTTCTACCAAACGACGTGCTAAGCATGCCGATGCTGCTCTTTTTAGCACCCGCGCACGGATTTGTGCGAAAACGCGTTTTAAGCATGCACATGCATCTTTTGGTAGACGCAGATGACGTTTTCTGCAAAACCACAAGTTGTGCATGCAAATGGTGCTTTTTGCAGAACGCGCTCGTGGATTTCTACCAAACGACGTGCTAAGCATGCCGATGCTGCTCTTTTTAGCACCCGCGCACGCATTTGTGCGAAAACGCGTTTTAAGCATGCACATGCATCTTTTGGTAGACGCGGATGAAGTTTTCTGCAAAACCACAAGATGTGCATGCAAATGGTGCTTTTTGCAGAACGCGCACGTGGATTTCTACCAAACGACTTGCTAAGCATGCCGATGCTGCTCTTTTTAGCACCCGCGCACGGATTTGTGCGAAAACGCGTTTTAAGCATGCACATGCATCTTTTGGTAGACGCGGATGAAGTTTTCTGCAAAACCACAAGATGTGCATGCAAATGGTGCTTTTGGCAGAACGCGCACGTGGATTTCTACCAAACGACGTGCTAAGCTTGCCGATGCTGCTCTTTTTAGCACCCGCGCACGGATTTGTGCGAAAACGCGTTTTAAGCATGCACATGCATCTTTTGGTAGACGCGGATGAAGTTTTCTGCAAAACCACAAGATGTGCATGCAAATGGTGCTTTTGGCAGAACGCGCACGTGGATTTCTACCAAACGACGTGCTAAGCATGCCGATGCTGCTCTTTTTAGCACCCGCGCACGCATTTGTGCGAAAACGCGTTTTAAGCATGCACATGCATCTTTTGGTAGACGCGGATGAAGTTTTCTGCAAAACCACAAGATGTGCATGCAAATGGTGCTTTTTGCAGAACGCGCACGTGGATTTCTACCAAACAACGTGCTAAGCATGCCGATGCTGCTCTTTTTAGCACCCGCGCACGCATTTGTGCGAAAACGCGTTTTAAGCATGCACATGCATCTTTTGGTAGACGCGGATGAAGTTTTCTGCAAAACCACAAGATGTGCATGCGAATGGTGCTTTTTGCAGAACGCGCTCGTGGATTTCTACCAAACGACGTGCTAAGCATGCCGATGCTGCTCTTTTTAGCACCCGCGCACGCATTTGTGCGAAAACGCGTTTTAAGCATGCACATGCATCTTTTGGTAGACGCGGATGAAGTTTTCTGCAAAACCACAAGATGTGCATGCAAATGGTGCTTTTTGCAGAACGCGCACGTGGATTTCTACCAAACGACGTGCTAAGCATGCCGATGCTGCTCTTTTTAGCACCCGCGCACGGATTTGTGCGAAAACGCGTTTTAAGCATGCACATGCATCTTTTGGTAGACGCGGATGAAGTGTTCTGCAAAACCACAAGATGTGCATGCAAATGGTGCTTTTTGCAGAACGCGCACGTGGATTTCTACCAAACGACGGGCTAAGCATGCCGATGCTGCTCTTTTTAGCACCCGCGCACGGATTTGTGCGAAAACGCGTTTTAAGCATGCACATGCATCTTTTGGTAGACGCGGATGAAGTTTTCTGCAAAACCACAAGATGTGCATGCAAATGGTGCTTTTGGCAGAACGCGCACGTGGATTTCTACCAAACGACGGGCTAAGCATGCCGATGCTGCTCTTTTTAGCACCCGCGCACGGATTTGTGCGAAAACGCGTTTTAAGCATGCACATGCATCTTTTGGTAGACGCAGATGACGTTTTCTGCAAAACCACAAGTTGTGCATGCAAATGGTGCTTTTTGCAGAACGCGCTCGTGGATTTCTACCAAACGACGTGCTAAGCATGCCGATGCTGCTCTTTTTAGCACCCGCGCACGCATTTGTGCGAAAACGCGTTTTAAGCATGCACATGCATCTTTTGGTAGACGCGGATGAAGTTTTCTGCAAAACCACAAGATGTGCATGCAAATGGTGCTTTTTGCAGAACGCGCACGTGGATTTCTACCAAACGACTTGCTAAGCATGCCGATGCTGCTCTTTTTAGCACCCGCGCACGGATTTGTGCGAAAACGCGTTTTAAGCATGCACATGCATCTTTTGGTAGACGCGGATGAAGTTTTCTGCAAAACCACAAGATGTGCATGCAAATGGTGCTTTTGGCAGAACGCGCACGTGGATTTCTACCAAACGACGTGCTAAGCTTGCCGATGCTGCTCTTTTTAGCACCCGCGCACAGATTTGTGCGAAAACGCGTTTTAAGCATGCACATGCATCTTTTGGTAGACGCGGATGAAGTTTTCTGCAAAACCACAAGATGTGCATGCAAATGGTGCTTTTGGCAGAACGCGCACGTGGATTTCTACCAAACGACGTGCTAAGCATGCCGATGCTGCTCTTTTTAGCACCCGCGCACGCATTTGTGCGAAAACGCGTTTTAAGCATGCACATGCATCTTTTGGTAGACGCGGATGAAGTTTTCTGCAAAACCACAAGATGTGCATGCAAATGGTGCTTTTTGCAGAACGCGCACGTGGATTTCTACCAAACAACGTGCTAAGCATGCCGATGCTGCTCTTTTTAGCACCCGCGCACGCATTTGTGCGAAAACGCGTTTTAAGCATGCACATGCATCTTTTGGTAGACGCGGATGAAGTTTTCTGCAAAACCACAAGATGTGCATGCAAATGGTGCTTTTTGCAGAACGCGCACGTGGATTTCTACCAAACGACTTGCTAAGCATGCCGATGCTGCTCTTTTTAGCACCCGCGCACGGATTTGTGCGAAAACGCGTTTTAAGCATGCACATGCATCTTTTGGTAGACGCGGATGAAGTTTTCTGCAAAACCACAAGATGTGCATGCAAATGGTGCTTTTGGCAGAACGCGCACGTGGATTTCTACCAAACGACGTGCTAAGCTTGCCGATGCTGCTCTTTTTAGCACCCGCGCACGGATTTGTGCGAAAACGCGTTTTAAGCATGCACATGCATCTTTTGGTAGACGCGGATGAAGTTTTCTGCAAAACCACAAGATGTGCATGCAAATGGTGCTTTTGGCAGAACGCGCACGTGGATTTCTACCAAACGACGTGCTAAGCATGCCGATGCTGCTCTTTTTAGCACCCGCGCACGCATTTGTGCGAAAACGCGTTTTAAGCATGCACATGCATCTTTTGGTAGACGCGGATGAAGTTTTCTGCAAAACCACAAGATGTGCATGCAAATGGTGCTTTTTGCAGAACGCGCACGTGGATTTCTACCAAACAACGTGCTAAGCATGCCGATGCTGCTCTTTTTAGCACCCGCGCACGCATTTGTGCGAAAACGCGTTTTAAGCATGCACATGCATCTTTTGGTAGACGCGGATGAAGTTTTCTGCAAAACCACAAGATGTGCATGCGAATGGTGCTTTTTGCAGAACGCGCTCGTGGATTTCTACCAAACGACGTGCTAAGCATGCCGATGCTGCTCTTTTTAGCACCCGCGCACGCATTTGTGCGAAAACGCGTTTTAAGCATGCACATGCATCTTTTGGTAGACGCGGATGAAGTTTTCTGCAAAACCACAAGATGTGCATGCAAATGGTGCTTTTTGCAGAACGCGCACGTGGATTTCTACCAAACAACGTGCTAAGCATGCCGATGCTGCTCTTTTTAGCACCCGCGCACGGATTTGTGCGAAAACGCGTTTTAAGCATGCACATGCATCTTTTGGTAGACGCGGATGAAGTGTTCTGCAAAACCACAAGATGTGCATGCAAATGGTGCTTTTTGCAGAACGCGCACGTGGATTTCTACCAAACGACGGGCTAAGCATGCCGATGCTGCTCTTTTTAGCACCCGCGCACGGATTTGTGCGAAAACGCGTTTTAAGCATGCACATGCATCTTTTGGTAGACGCGGATGAAGTTTTCTGCAAAACCACAAGATGTGCATGCAAATGGTGCTTTTGGCAGAACGCGCACGTGGATTTCTACCAAACGACGTGCTAAGCATGCCGATGCTGCTCTTTTTAGCACCCGCGCACGCATTTGTGCGAAAACGCTTTTTAAGCATGCACATGCATCTTTTGGTAGACGCGGATGAAGTTTTCTGCAAAACCACAAGATGTGCATGCAAATGGTGCTTTTGGCAGAACGAGCACGTGGATTTCTACCAAACGACGTGCTAAGCATGCCGATGCTGCTCTTTTTAGCACCCGCGCACGGATTTGTGCGAAAACGCGTTTTAAGCATGCACATGCATCTTTTGGTAGACGCGGATGAAGTTTTCTGCAAAACCACAAGATGTGCATGCAAATGGTGCTTTTGGCAGAACGCGCACGTGGATTTCTACCAAACGACGTGCTAAGCATGCCGATGCTGCTCTTTTTAGCACCCGCGCACGCATTTGTGCGAAAACGCGTTTTAAGCATGCACATGCATCTTTTGGTAGACGCGGATGAAGTTTTCTGCAAAACCACAAGATGTGCATGCAAATGGTGCTTTTTGCAGAACGCGCACGTGGATTTCTACCAAACGACGTACTAAGCATGCCGATGCTGCTCTTTTTAGCACCCGCGCACGCATTTGTGCGAAAACGCGTTTTAAGCATGCACATGCATCTTTTGGTAGACGCGGATGAAGTTTTCTGCAAAACCACAAGATGTGCATGCAAATGGTGCTTTTGGCAGAACGCGCACGTGGATTTCTACCAAACGACGGGCTAAGCATGCCGATGCTGCTCTTTTTAGCACCCGCGCACGGATTTGTGCGAAAACGCGTTTTAAGCATGCACATGCATCTTTTGGTAGACGCGGATGAAGTTTTCTGCAAAACCACAAGATGTGCATGCAAATGGTGCTTTTGGCAGAACGCGCACGTGGATTTCTACCAAACGACGTGCTAAGCATGCCGATGCTGCTCTTTTTAGCACCCGCGCACGCATTTGTGCGAAAACGCTTTTTAAGCATGCACATGCATCTTTTGGTAGACGCGGATGAAGTTTTCTGCAAAACCACAATGTGCATGCAAATGGTGCTTTTTGCAGAACGCGCTCGTGGATTTCTACCAAACGACGTGCTAAGCATGCCGATGCTGCTCTTTTTAGCACCCGCGCACGCATTTGTGCGAAAACGCGTTTTAAGCATGCACATGCATCTTTTGGTAGACGCGGATGAAGTTTTCTGCAAAACCACAAGATGTGCATGCAAATGGTGCTTTTTGCAGAACGCGCACGTGGATTTCTACCAAACGACGTGCTAAGCATGCCGATGCTGCTCTTTTTAGCACCCGCGCACGGATTTGTGCGAAAACGCGTTTTAAGCATGCACATGCATCTTTTGGTAGACGCAGATGACGTTTTCTGCAAAACCACAAGTTGTGCATGCAAATGGTGCTTTTTGCAGAACGCGCTCGTGGATTTCTACCAAACGACGTGCTAAGCATGCCGATGCTGCTCTTTTTAGCACCCGCGCACGCATTTGTGCGAAAACGCGTTTTAAGCATGCACATGCATCTTTTGGTAGACGCGGATGAAGTTTTCTGCAAAACCATAAGATGTGCATGCAAATGGTGCTTTTTGCAGAACGCGCACGTGGATTTCTACCAAACGACGTACTAAGCATGCCGATGCTGCTCTTTTTAGCACCCGCGCACGCATTTGTGCGAAAACGCGTTTTAAGCATGCACATGCATCTTTTGGTAGACGCGGATGAAGTTTTCTGCAAAACCACAAGATGTGCATGCAAATGGTGCTTTTGGCAGAACGCGCACGTGGATTTCTACCAAACGACGGGCTAAGCATGCCGATGCTGCTCTTTTTAGCACCCGCGCACGGATTTGTGCGAAAACGCGTTTTAAGCATGCACATGCATCTTTTGGTAGACGCGGATGAAGTTTTCTGCAAAACCACAAGATGTGCATGCAAATGGTGCTTTTGGCAGAACGCGCACGTGGATTTCTACCAAACGACGTGCTAAGCATGCCGATGCTGCTCTTTTTAGCACCCGCGCACGCATTTGTGCGAAAACGCTTTTTAAGCATGCACATGCATCTTTTGGTAGACGCGGATGAAGTTTTCTGCAAAACCACAATGTGCATGCAAATGGTGCTTTTTGCAGAACGCGCTCGTGGATTTCTACCAAACGACGTGCTAAGCATGCCGATGCTGCTCTTTTTAGCACCCGCGCACGCATTTGTGCGAAAACGCGTTTTAAGCATGCACATGCATCTTTTGGTAGACGCGGATGAAGTTTTCTGCAAAACCACAAGATGTGCATGCAAATGGTGCTTTTTGCAGAACGCGCACGTGGATTTCTACCAAACGACGTGCTAAGCATGCCGATGCTGCTCTTTTTAGCACCCGCGCACGGATTTGTGCGAAAACGCGTTTTAAGCATGCACATGCATCTTTTGGTAGACGCAGATGACGTTTTCTGCAAAACCACAAGTTGTGCATGCAAATGGTGCTTTTTGCAGAACGCGCTCGTGGATTTCTACCAAACGACGTGCTAAGCATGCCGATGCTGCTCTTTTTAGCACCCGCGCACGCATTTGTGCGAAAACGCGTTTTAAGCATGCACATGCACCTTTTGGTAGACGCGGATTAAGTTTTCTGCAAAACCATAAGATGTGCATGCAAATGGTGCTTTTTGCAGAACGCGCACGTGGATTTCTACCAAACGACGTGCTAAGCATGCCGATGCTGCTCTTTTTAGCACCCGCGCACGGATTTGTGCGAAAACGCGTTTTAAGCATGCACATGCATCTTTTGGTAGACGCGGATGAAGTTTTCTGCAAAACCACAAGATGTGCATGCAAATGGTGCTTTTGGCAGAACGCGCACGTGGATTTCTACCAAACGACGTGCTAAGCTTGCCGATGCTGCTCTTTTTAGCACCCGCGCACGGATTTGTGCGAAAACGCGTTTTAAGCATGCACATGCATCTTTTGGTAGACGCGGATGAAGTTTTCTGCAAAACCACAAGATGTGCATGCAAATGGTGCTTTTTGCAGAACGCGCACGTGGATTTCTACCAAACAACGTGCTAAGCATGCCGATGCTGCTCTTTTTAGCACCCGCGCACGCATTTGTGCGAAAACGCGTTTTAAGCATGCACATGCATCTTTTGGTAGACGCGGATGAAGTTTTCTGCAAAACCACAAGATGTGCATGCGAATGGTGCTTTTTGCAGAACGCGCTCGTGGATTTCTACCAAACGACGTGCTAAGCATGCCGATGCTGCTCTTTTTAGCACCCGCGCACGCATTTGTGCGAAAACGCGTTTTAAGCATGCACATGCATCTTTTGGTAGACGCGGATGAAGTTTTCTGCAAAACCACAAGATGTGCATGCAAATGGTGCTTTTTGCAGAACGCGCACGTGGATTTCTACCAAACGACGTGCTAAGCATGCCGATGCTGCTCTTTTTAGCACCCGCGCACGGATTTGTGCGAAAACGCGTTTTAAGCATGCACATGCATCTTTTGGTAGACGCGGATGAAGTTTTCTGCAAAACCACAAGATGTGCATGCAAATGGTGTTTTTTGCAGAACGCGCACGTGGATTTCTACCAAACGACGGGCTAAGCATGCCGATGCTGCTCTTTTTAGCACCCGCGCACGGATTTGTGCGAAAACGCGTTTTAAGCATGCACATGCATCTTTTGGTAGACGCGGATGAAGTTTTCTGCAAAACCACAAGATGTGCATGCAAATGGTGCTTTTGGCAGAACGCGCACGTGGATTTCTACCAAACGACGTGCTAAGCATGCCGATGCTGCTCTTTTTAGCACCCGCGCACGCATTTGTGCGAAAACGCTTTTTAAGCATGCACATGCATCTTTTGGTAGACGCGGATGAAGTTTTCTGCAAAACCACAAGATGTGCATGCAAATGGTGCTTTTTGCAGAACGCGCACGTGGATTTCTACCAAACGACGGGCTAAGCATGCCGATGCTGCTCTTTTTAGCACCCGCGCACGGATTTGTGCGAAAACGCGTTTTAAGCATGCACATGCATCTTTTGGTAGACGCGGATGAAGTTTTCTGCAAAACCACAAGATGTGCATGCAAATGGTGCTTTTGGCAGAACGCGCACGTGGATTTCTACCAAACGACGTGCTAAGCATGCCGATGCTGCTCTTTTTAGCACCCGCGCACGCATTTGTGCGAAAACGCTTTTTAAGCATGCACATGCATCTTTTGGTAGACGCGGATGAAGTTTTCTGCAAAACCACAAGATGTGCATGCAAATGGTGCTTTTTGCAGAACGCGCACGTGGATTTCTACCAAACGACGTGCTAAGCATGCCGATGCTGCTCTTTTTAGCACCCGCGCACGCATTTGTGCGAAAACGCGTTTTAAGCATGCACATGCATCTTTTGGTAGACGCGGATGAAGTTTTCTGCAAAACCACAAGATGTGCATGCAAATGGTGCTTTTGGCAGAACGCGCACGTGGATTTCTACCAAACGACGTGCTAAGCATGCCGATGCTGCTCTCTTTAGCACCCGCGCACGCATTTGTGCGAAAACGCGTTTTAAGCATGCACATGCATCTTTTGGTAGACGCGGATGAAGTTTTCTGCAAAACCACAAGATGTGCATGCAAATGGTGCTTTTGGCAGAACGCGCACGTGGATTTCTACCAAACGACGTGCTAAGCATGCCGATGCTGCTCTTTTTAGCACCCGCGCACGCATTTGTGCGAAAACGCGTTTTAAGCATGCACATGCATCTTTTGGTAGACGCGGATGAAGTTTTCTGCAAAACCACAAGATGTGCATGCAAATGGTGCTTTTGGCAGAACGAGCACGTGGATTTCTACCAAACGACGTGCTAAGCATGCCGATGCTACTCTTTTTAGCACCCGCGCACGGATTTGTGCGAAAACGCGTTTTAAGCATGCACATGCATCTTTTGGTAGACGCGGATGAAGTTTTCTGCAAAACCACAAGATGTGCATGCAAATGGTGCTTATGGCAGAACGCGCACGTGGATTTCTACCAAACGACGTGCTAAGCATGCCGATGCTGCTCTTTTTAGCACCCGCGCACGCATTTGTGCGAAAACGCGTTTTAAGCATGCACATGCATCTTTTGGTAGACGCGGATGAAGTTTTCTGCAAAACCACAAGATGTGCATGCAAATGGTGCTTTTTGCAGAACGCGCACGTGGATTTCTACCAAACGACGTACTAAGCATGCCGATGCTGCTCTTTTTAGCACCCGCGCACGCATTTGTGCGAAAACGCGTTTTAAGCATGCACATGCATCTTTTGGTAGACGCGGATGAAGTTTTCTGCAAAACCACAAGATGTGCATGCAAATGGTGCTTTTTGCAGAACGCGCACGTGGATTTCTACCAAACGATGTGCTAAGCTTGCCGATGCTGCTCTTTTTAGCACGCGCGCACGGATTTGTGCGAAAACGCGTTTTAAGCATGCACATGCATCTTTTGGTAGACGCGGATGAAGTTTTCTGCAAAACCACAAGATGTGCATGCAAATGGTGCTTTTGGCAGAACGCGCACGTGGATTTCTACCAAACGACGTGCTAAGCATGCCGATGCTGCTCTTTTTAGCACCCGCGCACGGATTTGTGCGAAAACGCGTTTTAAGCATGCACATGCATCTTTTGGTAGACGCGGATGAAGTTTTCTGCAAAACCACAAGATGTGCATGCAAATGGTGCTTTTGGCAGAACGCGCACGTAGATTTCTACCAAACGACGTGCTAATCATGCCGATGCTGCTCTTTTTAGCACCCGCGCACGCATTTGTGCGAAAACTCGTTTTAAGCATGCACATGCATCCTTTGGTAGACGCGGATGAAGTTTTCTGCAAAACCACAAGATGTGCATGCAAATGGTGCTTTTTGCAGAACGCGCACGTGGATTTCTACCAAACGACGTGCTAAGCATGCCGATGCTGCTCTTTTTAGCACCCGCGCACGCATTTGTGCGAAAACGCGTTTTAAGCATGCACATGCATCTTTTGGTAGACGCGGATGAAGTTTTCTGCAAAACCACAAGATGTGCATGAAATGGTGCTTTTTGCAGAACGCGCACGTGGATTTCTACCAAACAACGTGCTAAGCATGCCGATGCTGCTCTTTTTAGCACCCGCGCACGCATTTGTGCGAAAACGCGTTTTAAGCATGCACATGCATCTTTTGGTAGACGCGGATGAAGTTTTCTGCAAAACCACAAGATGTGCATGCGAATGGTGCTTTTTGCAGAACGCGCTCGTGGATTTCTACCAAACGACGTGCTAAGCATGCCGATGCTGCTCTTTTTAGCACCCGCGCACGCATTTGTGCGAAAACGCGTTTTAAGCATGCACATGCATCTTTTGGTAGACGCGGATGAAGTTTTCTGCAAAACCACAAGATGTGCATGCAAATGGTGCTTTTTGCAGAACGCGCACGTGGATTTCTACCAAACGACGTGCTAAGCATGCCGATGCTGCTCTTTTTAGCACCCGCGCACGGATTTGTGCGAAAACGCGTTTTAAGCATGCACATGCATCTTTTGGTAGACGCGGATGAAGTTTTCTGCAAAACCACAAGATGTGCATGCAAATGGTGCTTTTGGCAGAACGCGCACGTGGAGTTCTACCAAACGACGTGCTAAGCTTGCCGATGCTGCTCTTTTTAGCACCCGCGCACGGATTTGTGCGAAAACGCGTTTTAAGCATGCACATGCATCTTTTGGTAGACGCGGATGAAGTTTTCTGCAAAACCACAAGATGTGCATGCAAATGGTGCTTTTGGCAGAACGCGCACGTGGATTTCTACCAAACGACGTGCTAAGCATGCCGATGCTGCTCTTTTTAGCACCCGCGCACGCATTTGTGCGAAAACGCGTTTTAAGCATGCACATGCATCTTTTGGTAGACGCGGATGAAGTTTTCTGCAAAACCACAAGATGTGCATGCAAATGGTGCTTTTTGCAGAACGCGCACGTGGATTTCTACCAAACAACGTGCTAAGCATGCCGATGCTGCTCTTTTTAGCACCCGCGCACGCATTTGTGCGAAAACGCGTTTTAAGCATGCACATGCATCTTTTGGTAGACGCGGATGAAGTTTTCTGCAAAACCACAAGATGTGCATGCGAATGGTGCTTTTTGCAGAACGCGCTCGTGGATTTCTACCAAACGACGTGCTAAGCATGCCGATGCTGCTCTTTTTAGCACCCGCGCACGCATTTGTGCGAAAACGCGTTTTAAGCATGCACATGCATCTTTTGGTAGACGCGGATGAAGTTTTCTGCAAAACCACAAGATGTGCATGCAAATGGTGCTTTTTGCAGAACGCGCACGTGGATTTCTACCAAACGACGTGCTAAGCATGCCGATGCTGCTCTTTTTAGCACCCGCGCACGGATTTGTGCGAAAACGCGTTTTAAGCATGCACATGCATCTTTTGGTAGACGCGGATGAAGTTTTCTGCAAAACCACAAGTTGTGCATGCAAATGGTGCTTTTGGCAGAACGCGCACGTGGATTTCTACCAAACGACGTGCTAAGCATGCCGATGCTGCTCTTTTTAGCACCCGCGCACGCATTTGTGCGAAAACGCTTTTTAAGCATGCGCATGCATCTTTTGGTAGACGCGGATGAAGTTTTCTGCAAAACCACAAGATGTGCATGCAAATGGTGCTTTTTGCAGAACGCGCACGTGGATTTCTACCAAACGACGGGCTAAGCATGCCGATGCTGCTCTTTTTAGCACCCGCGCACGGATTTGTGCGAAAACGCGTTTTAAGCATGCACATGCATCTTTTGGTAGACGCGGATGAAGTTTTCTGCAAAACCACAAGATGTGCATGCAAATGGTGCTTTTGGCAGAACGCGCACGTGGATTTCTACCAAACGACGTGCTAAGCATGCCGATGCTGCTCTTTTTAGCACCCGCGCACGCATTTGTGCGAAAACGCTTTTTAAGCATGCACATGCATCTTTTGGTAGACGCGGATGAAGTTTTCTGCAAAACCACAAGATGTGCATGCAAATGGTGCTTTTTGCAGAACGCGCACGTGGATTTCTACCAAACGACGTGCTAAGCATGCCGATGCTGCTCTTTTTAGCACCCGCGCACGGATTTGTGCGAAAACGCGTTTTAAGCATGCACATGCATCTTTTGGTAGACGCGGATGAAGTTTTCTGCAAAACCACAAGATGTGCATGCAAATGGTGCTTTTGGCAGAACGCGCACGTGGATTTCTACCAAACGACGTGCTAAGCATGCCGATGCTGCTCTTTTTAGCACCCGCGCACGCATTTGTGCGAAAACGCTTTTTAAGCATGCACATGCATCTTTTGGTAGACGCGGATGAAGTTTTCTGCAAAACCACAAGATGTGCATGCAAATGGTGCTTTTTGCAGAACGCGCACGTGGATTTCTACCAAACGACGGGCTAAGCATGCCGATGCTGCTCTTTTTAGCACCCGCGCACGGATTTGTGCGAAAACGCGTTTTAAGCATGCACATGCATCTTTTGGTAGACGCGGATGAAGTTTTCTGCAAAACCACAAGATGTGCATGCAAATGGTGCTTTTGGCAGAACGCGCACGTGGATTTCTACCAAACGACGTGCTAAGCATGCCGATGCTGCTCTTTTTAGCACCCGCGCACGCATTTGTGCGAAAACGCTTTTTAAGCATGCACATGCATCTTTTGGTAGACGCGGATGAAGTTTTCTGCAAAACCACAAGATGTGCATGCAAATGGTGCTTTTTGCAGAACGCGCACGTGGATTTCTACCAAACGACGTGCTAAGCATGCCGATGCTGCTCTTTTTAGCACCCGCGCACGCATTTGTGCGAAAACGCGTTTTAAGCATGCACATGCATCTTTTGGTAGACGCGGATGAAGTTTTCTGCAAAACCACAAGATGTGCATGCAAATGGTGCTTTTGGCAGAACGCGCACGTGGATTTCTACCAAACGACGTGCTAAGCATGCCGATGCTGCTCTCTTTAGCACCCGCGCACGCATTTGTGCGAAAACGCGTTTTAAGCATGCACATGCATCTTTTGGTAGACGCGGATGAAGTTTTCTGCAAAACCACAAGATGTGCATGCAAATGGTGCTTTTGGCAGAACGCGCACGTGGATTTCTACCAAACGACGTGCTAAGCATGCCGATGCTGCTCTTTTTAGCACCCGCGCACGCATTTGTGCGAAAACGCGTTTTAAGCATGCACATGCATCTTTTGGTAGACGCGGATGAAGTTTTCTGCAAAACCACAAGATGTGCATGCAAATGGTGCTTTTGGCAGAACGAGCACGTGGATTTCTACCAAACGACGTGCTAAGCATGCCGATGCTGCTCTTTTTAGCACCCGCGCACGGATTTGTGCGAAAACGCGTTTTAAGCATGCACATGCATCTTTTGGTAGACGCGGATGAAGTTTTCTGCAAAACCACAAGATGTGCATGCAAATGGTGCTTTTGGCAGAACGCGCACGTGGATTTCTACCAAACGACGTGCTAAGCATGCCGATGCTGCTCTTTTTAGCACCCGCGCACGCATTTGTGCGAAAACGCGTTTTAAGCAAGCACATGCATCTTTTGGTAGACGCGGATGAAGTTTTCTGCAAAACCACAAGATGTGCATGCAAATGGTGCTTTTTGCAGAACGCGCACGTGGATTTCTACCAAACGACGTACTAAGCATGCCGATGCTGCTCTTTTTAGCACCCGCGCACGCATTTGTGCGAAAACGCGTTTTAAGCATGCACATGCATCTTTTGGTAGACGCGGATGAAGTTTTCTGCAAAACCACAAGATGTGCATGCAAATGGTGCTTTTTGCAGAACGCGCACGTGGATTTCTACCAAACGATGTGCTAATCTTGCCGATGCTGCTCTTTTTAGCACGCGCGCACGGATTTGTGCGAAAACGCGTTTTAAGCATGCACATGCATCTTTTGGTAGACGCGGATGAAGTTTTCTGCAAAACCACAAGATGTGCATGCAAATGGTGCTTTTGGCAGAACGCGCACGTGGATTTCTACCAAACGACGTGCTAAGCATGCCGATGCTGCTCTTTTTAGCACCCGCGCACGGATTTGTGCGAAAACGCGTTTTAAGCATGCACATGCATCTTTTGGTAGACGCGGATGAAGTTTTCTGCAAAACCACAAGATGTGCATGCAAATGGTGCTTTTGGCAGAACGCGCACGTAGATTTCTACCAAACGACGTGCTAATCATGCCGATGCTGCTCTTTTTAGCACCCGCGCACGCATTTGTGCGAAAACTCGTTTTAAGCATGCACATGCATCCTTTGGTAGACGCGGATGAAGTTTTCTGCAAAACCACAAGATGTGCATGCAAATGGTGCTTTTTGCAGAACGCGCACGTGGATTTCTACCAAACGACGTGCTAAGCATGCCGATGCTGCTCTTTTTAGCACCCGCGCACGCATTTGTGCGAAAACGCGTTTTAAGCATGCACATGCATCTTTTGGTAGACGCGGATGAAGTTTTCTGCAAAACCACAAGATGTGCATGAAATGGTGCTTTTTGCAGAACGCGCACGTGGATTTCTACCAAACAACGTGCTAAGCATGCCGATGCTGCTCTTTTTAGCACCCGCGCACGCATTTGTGCGAAAACGCGTTTTAAGCATGCACATGCATCTTTTGGTAGACGCGGATGAAGTTTTCTGCAAAACCACAAGATGTGCATGCGAATGGTGCTTTTTGCAGAACGCGCTCGTGGATTTCTACCAAACGACGTGCTAAGCATGCCGATGCTGCTCTTTTTAGCACCCGCGCACGCATTTGTGCGAAAACGCGTTTTAAGCATGCACATGCATCTTTTGGTAGACGCGGATGAAGTTTTCTGCAAAACCACAAGATGTGCATGCAAATGGTGCTTTTTGCAGAACGCGCACGTGGATTTCTACCAAACGACGTGCTAAGCATGCCGATGCTGCTCTTTTTAGCACCCGCGCACGGATTTGTGCGAAAACGCGTTTTAAGCATGCACATGCATCTTTTGGTAGACGCGGATGAAGTTTTCTGCAAAACCACAAGATGTGCATGCAAATGGTGCTTTTGGCAGAACGCGCACGTGGATTTCTACCAAACGACGTGCTAAGCATGCCGATGCTGCTCTCTTTAGCACCCGCGCACGGATTTGTGCGAAAACGCGTTTTAAGCATGCACATGCATCTTTTGGTAGACGCGGATGAAGTTTTCTGCAAAACCACAAGATGTGCATGCAAATGGTGCTTTTGGCAGAACGCGCACGTGGATTTCTACCAAACGACGTGCTAAGCATGCCGATGCTGCTCTCTTTAGCACCCGCGCACGCATTTGTGCGAAAACGCGTTTTAAGCATGCACATGCATCTTTTGGTAGACGCGGATGAAGTTTTCTGCAAAACCACAAGATGTGCATGCAAATGGTGCTTTTGGCAGAACGCGCACGTGGATTTCTACCAAACGACGTGCTAAGCATGCCGATGCTGCTCTTTTTAGCACCCGCGCACGGATTTGTGCGAAAACGCGTTTTAAGCATGCACATGCATCTTTTGGTAGACGCGGATGAAGTTTTCTGCAAAACCACAAGATGTGCATGCAAATGGTGCTTTTGGCAGAACGCGCACGTGGATTTCTACCAAACGACGTGCTAAGCTTGCCGATGCTGCTCTTTTTAGCACCCGCGCACGGATTTGTGCGAAAACGCGTTTTAAGCATGCACATGCATCTTTTGGTAGACGCGGATGAAGTTTTCTGCAAAACCACAAGATGTGCATGCAAATGGTGCTTTTGGCAGAACGCGCACGTGGATTTCTACCAAACGACGTGCTAAGCATGCCGATGCTGCTTTTTTTAGCACCCGCGCACGCATTTGTGCGAAAACGCTTTTTAAGCATGCACATGCATCTTTTGGTAGACGCGGATGAAGTTTTCTGCAAAACCACAAGATGTGCATGCAAATGGTGCTTTTTGCAGAACGCGCACGTGGATTTCTACCAAACGACGGGCTAAGCATGCCGATGCTGCTCTTTTTAGCACCCGCGCACGGATTTGTGCGAAAACGCGTTTTAAGCATGCACATGCATCTTTTGGTAGACGCGGATGAAGTTTTCTGCAAAACCACAAATGTGCATGCAAATGGTGCTTTTGGCAGAACGCGCACGTGGATTTCTACCAAACGACGTGCTAAGCATGCCGATGCTGCTCTTTTTAGCACCCGCGCACGGATTTGTGCGAAAACGCGTTTTAAGCATGCACATGCATCTTTTGGTAGACGCGGATGAAGTTTTCTGCAAAACCACAAGATGTGCATGCAAATGGTGCTTTTGGCAGAACGCGCACGTGGATTTCTACCAAACGACGTGCTAAGCATGCCGATGCTGCTCTCTTTAGCACCCGCGCACGGATTTGTGCGAAAACGCGTTTTAAGCATGCACATGCATCTTTTGGTAGACGCGGATGAAGTTTTCTGCAAAACCACAAGATGTGCATGCAAATGGTGCTTTTGGCAGAACGCGCACGTGGATTTCTACCAAACGACGTGCTAAGCATGCCGATGCTGCTCTCTTTAGCACCCGCGCACGCATTTGTGCGAAAACGCGTTTTAAGCATGCACATGCATCTTTTGGTAGACGCGGATGAAGTTTTCTGCAAAACCACAAGATGTGCATGCAAATGGTGCTTTTGGCAGAACGCGCACGTGGATTTCTACCAAACGACGTGCTAAGCATGCCGATGCTGCTCTTTTTAGCACCCGCGCACGGATTTGTGCGAAAACGCGTTTTAAGCATGCACATGCATCTTTTGGTAGACGCGGATGAAGTTTTCTGCAAAACCACAAGATGTGCATGCAAATGGTGCTTTTGGCAGAACGCGCACGTGGATTTCTACCAAACGACGTGCTAAGCTTGCCGATGCTGCTCTTTTTAGCACCCGCGCACGGATTTGTGCGAAAACGCGTTTTAAGCAAGCACATGCATCTTTTGGTAGACGCGGATGAAGTTTTCTGCAAAACCACAAGATGTGCATGCAAATGGTGCTTTTTGCAGAACGCGCACGTGGATTTCTACCAAACGACGTACTAAGCATGCCGATGCTGCTCTTTTTAGCACCCGCGCACGCATTTGTGCGAAAACGCGTTTTAAGCATGCACATGCATCTTTTGGTAGACGCGGATGAAGTTTTCTGCAAAACCACAAGATGTGCATGCAAATGGTGCTTTTTGCAGAACGCGCACGTGGATTTCTACCAAACGATGTGCTAAGCTTGCCGATGCTGCTCTCTTTAGCACCCGCGCACGCATTTGTGCGAAAACGCGTTTTAAGCATGCACATGCATCTTTTGGTAGACGCGGATGAAGTTTTCTGCAAAACCACAAGATGTGCATGCAAATGGTGCTTTTGGCAGAACGCGCACGTGGATTTCTACCAAACGACGTGCTAAGCATGCCGATGCTGCTCTTTTTAGCACCCGCGCACGGATTTGTGCGAAAACGCGTTTTAAGCATGCACATGCATCTTTTGGTAGACGCGGATGAAGTTTTCTGCAAAACCACAAGATGTGCATGCAAATGGTGCTTTTGGCAGAACGCGCACGTGGATTTCTACCAAACGACGTGCTAAGCTTGCCGATGCTGCTCTTTTTAGCACCCGCGCACGGATTTGTGCGAAAACGCGTTTTAAGCATGCACATGCATCTTTTGGTAGACGCGGATGAAGTTTTCTGCAAAACCACAAGATGTGCATGCAAATGGTGCTTTTGGCAGAACGCGCACGTGGATTTCTACCAAACGACGTGCTAAGCATGCCGATGCTGCTCTTTTTAGCACCCGCGCACGCATTTGTGCGAAAACGCGTTTTAAGCATGCACATGCATCTTTTGGTAGACGCGGATGAAGTTTTCTGCAAAACCACAAGATGTGCATGCAAATAGTGCTTTTTGCAGAACGCGCACGTGGATTTCTACCAAACAACGTGCTAAGCATGCCGATGCTGCTCTTTTTAGCACCCGCGCACGCATTTGTGCGAAAACGCGTTTTAAGCATGCACATGCATCTTTTGGTAGACGCGGATGAAGTTTTCTTCAAAACCACAAGATGTGCATGCGAATGGTGCTTTTTGCAGAACGCGCTCGTGGATTTCTACCAAACGACGTGCTAAGCATGCCGATGCTGCTCTTTTTAGCACCCGCGCACGCATTTGTGCGAAAACGCGTTTTAAGCATGCACATGCATCTTTTGGTAGACGCGGATGAAGTTTTCTGCAAAACCACAAGATGTGCATGCAAATGGTGCTTTTTGCAGAACGCGCACGTGGATTTCTACCAAACGACGTGCTAAGCATGCCGATGCTGCTCTCTTTAGCACCCGCGCACGGATTTGTGCGAAAACGCGTTTTAAGCATGCACATGCATCTTTTGGTAGACGCGGATGAAGTTTTCTGCAAAACCACAAGATGTGCATGCGAATGGTGCTTTTTGCAGAACGCGCACGTGGATTTCTACCAAACGACGGGCTAAGCATGCCGATGCTGCTCTTTTTAGCACCCGCGCACGGATTTCTGCGAAAACGCGTTTTAAGCATGCACATGCATCTTTTGGTAGACGCGGATGAAGTTTTCTGCAAAACCACAAGATGTGCATGCAAATGGTGCTTTTGGCAGAACGCGCACGTGGATTTCTACCAAACGACGTGCTAAGCATGCCGATGCTGCTCTTTTTAGCACCCGCGCACGCATTTGTGCGAAAACGCTTTTTAAGCATGCACATGCATCTTTTGGTAGACGCGGATGAAGTTTTCTGCAAAACCACAAGATGTGCATGCAAATGGTGCTTTTTGCAGAACGCGCTCGTGGATTTCTACCAAACGACGTGCTAAGCATGCCGATGCTGCTCTTTTTAGCACCCGCGCACGCATTTGTGCGAAAACGCGTTTTAAGCATGCACATGCATCTTTTGGTAGACGCGGATGAAGTTTTCTGCAAAACCACAAGATGTGCATGCAAATGGTGCTTTTTGCAGAACGCGCACGTGGATTTCTACCAAACGACGTGCTAAGCATGCCGATGCTGCTCTTTTTAGCACCCGCGCACGGATTTGTGCGAAAACGCGTTTTAAGCATGCACATGCATCTTTTGGTAGACGCGGATGAAGTTTTCTGCAAAACCACAAGATGTGCATGCAAATGGTGCTTTTTGCAGAACGCGCACGTGGATTTCTACCAAACGACGGGCTAAGCATGCCGATGCTGCTCTTTTTAGCACCCGCGCACGGATTTGTGCGAAAACGCGTTTTAAGCATGCACATGCATCTTTTGGTAGACGCGGATGAAGTTTTCTGCAAAACCACAAGATGTGCATGCAAATGGTGCTTTTGGCAGAACGCGCACGTGGATTTCTACCAAACGACGTGCTAAGCATGCCGATGCTGCTCTTTTTAGCACCCGCGCACGCATTTGTGCGAAAACGCTTTTTAAGCATGCACATGCATCTTTTGGTAGACGCGGATGAAGTTTTCTGCAAAACCACAAGATGTGCATGCAAATGGTGCTTTTTGCAGAACGCGCACGTGGATTTCTACCAAACGACGGGCTAAGCATGCCGATGCTGCTCTTTTTAGCACCCGCGCACGGATTTGTGCGAAAACGCGTTTTAAGCATGCACATGCATCTTTTGGTAGACGCGGATGAAGTTTTCTGCAAAACCACAAGATGTGCATGCAAATGGTGCTTTTGGCAGAACGCGCACGTGGATTTCTACCAAACGACGTGCTAAGCATGCCGATGCTGCTCTTTTTAGCACCCGCGCACGCATTTGTGCGAAAACGCTTTTTAAGCATGCACATGCATCTTTTGGTAGACGCGGATGAAGTTTTCTGCAAAACCACAAGATGTGCATGCAAATGGTGCTTTTTGCAGAACGCGCACGTGGATTTCTACCAAACGACGTGCTAAGCATGCCGATGCTGCTCTTTTTAGCACCCGCGCACGCATTTGTGCGAAAACGCGTTTTAAGCATGCACATGCATCTTTTGGTAGACGCGGATGAAGTTTTCTGCAAAACCACAAGATGTGCATGCAAATGGTGCTTTTGGCAGAACGCGCACGTGGATTTCTACCAAACGACGTGCTAAGCATGCCGATGCTGCTCTCTTTAGCACCCGCGCACGCATTTGTGCGAAAACGCGTTTTAAGCATGCACATGCATCTTTTGGTAGACGCGGATGAAGTTTTCTGCAAAACCACAAGATGTGCATGCAAATGGTGCTTTTTGCAGAACGCGCACGTGGATTTCTACCAAACAACGTGCTAAGCATGCCGATGCTGCTCTTTTTAGCACCCGCGCACGCATTTGTGCGAAAACGCGTTTTAAGCATGCACATGCATCTTTTGGTAGACGCGGATGAAGTTTTCTGCAAAACCACAAGATGTGCATGCGAATGGTGCTTTTTGCAGAACGCGCTCGTGGATTTCTACCAAACGACGTGCTAAGCATGCCGATGCTGCTCTTTTTAGCACCCGCGCACGCATTTGTGCGAAAACGCGTTTTAAGCATGCACATGCATCTTTTGGTAGACGCGGATGAAGTTTTCTGCAAAACCACAAGATGTGCATGCAAATGGTGCTTTTGGCAGAACGCGCACGTGGATTTCTACCAAACGACGTGCTAAGCATGCCGATGCTGCTCTTTTTAGCACCCGCGCACGGATTTGTGCGAAAACGCGTTTTAAGCATGCACATGCATCTTTTGGTAGACGCGGATGAAGTTTTCTGCAAAACCACAAGATGTGCATGCAAATGGTGCTTTTTGCAGAACGCGCACGTGGATTTCTACCAAACGACGTGCTAAGCATGCCGATGCTGCTCTTTTTAGCACCCGCGCACGGATTTCTGCGAAAACGCGTTTTAAGCATGCACATGCATCTTTTGGTAGACGCGGATGAAGTTTTCTGCAAAACCACAAGATGTGCATGCAAATGGTGCTTTTGGCAGAACGCGCACGTGGATTTCTACCAAACGACGTGCTAAGCATGCCGATGCTGCTCTTTTTAGCACCCGCGCACGCATTTGTGCGAAAACGCTTTTTAAGCATGCACATGCATCTTTTGGTAGACGCGGATGAAGTTTTCTGCAAAACCACAAGATGTGCATGCAAATGGTGCTTTTTGCAGAACGCGCTCGTGGATTTCTACCAAACGACGTGCTAAGCATGCCGATGCTGCTCTTTTTAGCACCCGCGCACGCATTTGTGCGAAAACGCGTTTTAAGCATGCACATGCATCTTTTGGTAGACGCGGATGAAGTTTTCTGCAAAACCACAAGATGTGCATGCAAATGGTGCTTTTTGCAGAACGCGCACGTGGATTTCTACCAAACGACGTGCTAAGCATGCCGATGCTGCTCTTTTTAGCACCCGCGCACGGATTTGTGCGAAAACGCGTTTTAAGCATGCACATGCATCTTTTGGTAGACGCGGATGAAGTTTTCTGCAAAACCACAAGATGTGCATGCAAATGGTGCTTTTTGCAGAACGCGCACGTGGATTTCTACCAAACGACGGGCTAAGCATGCCGATGCTGCTCTTTTTAGCACCCGCGCACGGATTTGTGCGAAAACGCGTTTTAAGCATGCACATGCATCTTTTGGTAGACGCGGATGAAGTTTTCTGCAAAACCACAAGATGTGCATGCAAATGGTGCTTTTGGCAGAACGCGCACGTGGATTTCTACCAAACGACGTGCTAAGCATGCCGATGCTGCTTTTTTTAGCACCCGCGCACGCATTTGTGCGAAAACGCTTTTTAAGCATGCACATGCATCTTTTGGTAGACGCGGATGAAGTTTTCTGCAAAACCACAAGATGTGCATGCAAATGGTGCTTTTTGCAGAACGCGCACGTGGATTTCTACCAAACGACGGGCTAAGCATGCCGATGCTGCTCTTTTTAGCACCCGCGCACGGATTTGTGCGAAAACGCGTTTTAAGCATGCACATGCATCTTTTGGTAGACGCGGATGAAGTTTTCTGCAAAACCACAAGATGTGCATGCAAATGGTGCTTTTGGCAGAACGCGCACGTGGATTTCTACCAAACGACGTGCTAAGCATGCCGATGCTGCTCTTTTTAGCACCCGCGCACGCATTTGTGCGAAAACGCTTTTTAAGCATGCACATGCATCTTTTGGTAGACGCGGATGAAGTTTTCTGCAAAACCACAAGATGTGCATGCAAATGGTGCTTTTTGCAGAACGCGCACGTGGATTTCTACCAAACGACGTGCTAAGCATGCCGATGCTGCTCTTTTTAGCACCCGCGCACGCATTTGTGCGAAAACGCGTTTTAAGCATGCACATGCATCTTTTGGTAGACGGGGATGAAGTTTTCTGCAAAACCACAAGATGTGCATGCAAATGGTGCTTTTGGCAGAACGCGCACGTGGATTTCTACCAAACGACGTGCTAAGCATGCCGATGCTGCTCTCTTTAGCACCCGCGCACGCATTTGTGCGAAAACGCGTTTTAAGCATGCACATGCATCTTTTGGTAGACGCGGATGAAGTTTTCTGCAAAACCACAAGATGTGCATGCAAATGGTGCTTTTGGCAGAACGCGCACGTGGATTTCTACCAAACGACGTGCTAAGCATGCCGATGCTGCTCTTTTTAGCACCCGCGCACGCATTTGTGCGAAAACGCGTTTTAAGCATGCACATGCATCTTTTGGTAGACGCGGATGAAGTTTTCTGCAAAACCACAAGATGTGCATGCAAATGGTGCTTTTGGCAGAACGAGCACGTGGATTTCTACCAAACGACGTGCTAAGCATGCCGATGCTGCTCTTTTTAGCACCCGCGCACGGATTTGTGCGAAAACGCGTTTTAAGCATGCACATGCATCTTTTGGTAGACGCGGATGAAGTTTTCTGCAAAACCACAAGATGTGCATGCAAATGGTGCTTATGGCAGAACGCGCACGTGGATTTCTACCAAACGACGTGCTAAGCATGCCGATGCTGCTCTTTTTAGCACCCGCGCACGCATTTGTGCGAAAACGCGTTTTAAGCATGCACATGCATCTTTTGGTAGACGCGGATGAAGTTTTCTGCAAAACCACAAGATGTGCATGCAAATGGTGCTTTTTGCAGAACGCGCACGTGGATTTCTACCAAACGACGTACTAAGCATGCCGATGCTGCTCTTTTTAGCACCCGCGCACGCATTTGTGCGAAAACGCGTTTTAAGCATGCACATGCATCTTTTGGTAGACGCGGATGAAGTTTTCTGCAAAACCACAAGATGTGCATGCAAATGGTGCTTTTTGCAGAACGCGCACATGGATTTCTACCAAACGATGTGCTAAGCTTGCCGATGCTGCTCTTTTTAGCACGCGCGCACGGATTTGTGCGAAAACGCGTTTCAAGCATGCACATGCATCTTTTGGTAGACGCGGATGAAGTTTTCTGCAAAACCACAAGATGTGCATGCAAATGGTGCTTTTGGCAGAACGCGCACGTGGATTTCTACCAAACGACGTGCTAAGCATGCCGATGCTGCTCTTTTTAGCACCCGCGCACGGATTTGTGCGAAAACGCGTTTTAAGCATGCACATGCATCTTTTGGTAGACGCGGATGAAGTTTTCTGCAAAACCACAAGATGTGCATGCAAATGGTGCTTTTGGCAGAACGCGCACGTAGATTTCTACCAAACGACGTGCTAATCATGCCGATGCTGCTCTTTTTAGCACCCGCGCACGCATTTGTGCGAAAACTCGTTTTAAGCATGCACATGCATCCTTTGGTAGACGCGGATGAAGTTTTCTGCAAAACCACAAGATGTGCATGCAAATGGTGCTTTTTGCAGAACGCGCACGTGGATTTCTACCAAACGACGTGCTAAGCATGCCGATGCTGCTCTTTTTAGCACCCGCGCACGCATTTGTGCGAAAACGCGTTTTAAGCATGCACATGCATCTTTTGGTAGACGCGGATGAAGTTTTCTGCAAAACCACAAGATGTGCATGAAATGGTGCTTTTTGCAGAACGCGCACGTGGATTTCTACCAAACAACGTGCTAAGCATGCCGATGCTGCTCTTTTTAGCACCCGCGCACGTATTTGTGCGAAAACGCGTTTTAAGCATGCACATGCATCTTTTGGTAGACGCGGATGAAGTTTTCTGCAAAACCACAAGATGTGCATGCGAATGGTGCTTTTTGCAGAACGCGCTCGTGGATTTCTACCAAACGACGTGCTAAGCATGCCGATGCTGCTCTTTTTAGCACCCGCGCACGCATTTGTGCGAAAACGCGTTTTAAGCATGCACATGCATCTTTTGGTAGACGCGGATGAAGTTTTCTGCAAAACCACAAGATGTGCATGCAAATGGTGCTTTTTGCAGAACGCGCACGTGGATTTCTACCAAACGACGTGCTAAGCATGCCGATGCTGCTCTTTTTAGCACCCGCGCACGGATTTGTGCGAAAACGCGTTTTAAGCATGCACATGCATCTTTTGGTAGACGCGGATGAAGTTTTCTGCAAAACCACAAGATGTGCATGCAAATGGTGCTTTTGGCAGAACGCGCACGTGGATTTCTACCAAACGACGGGCTAAGCATGCCGATGCTGCTCTTTTTAGCACCCGCGCACGGATTTGTGCGAAAACGCGTTTTAAGCATGCACATGCATCTTTTGGTAGACGCGGATGAAGTTTTCTGCAAAACCACAAGATGTGCATGCAAATGGTGCTTTTGGCAGAACGCGCACGTGGATTTCTACCAAACGACGTGCTAAGCATGCCGATGCTGCTCTTTTTAGCACCCGCGCACGCATTTGTGCGAAAACGCTTTTTAAGCATGCACATGCATCTTTTGGTAGACGCGGATGAAGTTTTCTGCAAAACCACAAGATGTGCATGCAAATGGTGCTTTTTGCAGAACGCGCTCGTGGATTTCTACCAAACGACGTGCTAAGCATGCCGATGCTGCTCTTTTTAGCACCCGCGCACGCATTTGTGCGAAAACGCGTTTTAAGCATGCACATGCATCTTTTGGTAGACGTGGATGAAGTTTTCTGCAAAACCACAAGATGTGCATGCAAATGGTGCTTTTTGCAGAACGCGCACGTGGATTTCTACCAAACGACGTGCTAAGCATGCCGATGCTGCTCTTTTTAGCACCCGCGCACCGATTTGTGCGAAAACGCGTTTTAAGCATGCACATGCATCTTTTGGTAGACGCGGATGAAGTTTTCTGCAAAACCACAAGATGTGCATGCAAATGGTGCTTTTGGCAGAACGCGCACGTGGATTTCTACCAAACGACGTGCTAAGCTTGCCGATGCTGCTCTTTTTAGCACCCGCGCACGGATTTGTGCGAAAACGCGTTTTAAGCATGCACATGCATCTTTTGGTAGACGCGGATGAAGTTTTCTGCAAAACCACAAGATGTGCATGCAAATGGTGCTTTTGGCAGAACGCGCACGTGGATTTCTACCAAACGACGTGCTAAGCATGCCGATGCTGCTCTTTTTAGCACCCGCGCACGCATTTGTGCGAAAACGCGTTTTAAGCATGCACATGCATCTTTTGGTAGACGCGGATGAAGTTTTCTGCAAAACCACAAGATGTGCATGCAAATGGTGCTTTTTGCAGAACGCGCACGTGGATTTCTACCAAACAACGTGCTAAGCATGCCGATGCTGCTCTTTTTAGCACCCGCGCACGCATTTGTGCGAAAACGCGTTTTAAGCATGCACATGCATCTTTTGGTAGACGCGGATGAAGTTTTCTGCAAAACCACAAGATGTGCATGCGAATGGTGCTTTTTGCAGAACGCGCTCGTGGATTTCTACCAAACGACGTGCTAAGCATGCCGATGCTGCTCTTTTTAGCACCCGCGCACGCATTTGTGCGAAAACGCGTTTTAAGCATGCACATGCATCTTTTGGTAGACGCGGATGAAGTTTTCTGCAAAACCACAAGATGTGCATGCAAATGGTGCTTTTTGCAGAACGCGCACGTGGATTTCTACCAAACGACGTGCTAAGCATGCCGATGCTGCTCTTTTTAGCACCCGCGCACGGATTTGTGCGAAAACGCGTTTTAAGCATGCACATGCATCTTTTGGTAGACGCGGATGAAGTTTTCTGCAAAACCACAAGATGTGCATGCAAATGGTGCTTTTGGCAGAACGCGCACGTGGATTTCTACCAAACGACGTGCTAAGCATGCCGATGCTGCTCTTTTTAGCACCCGCGCACGCATTTGTGCGAAAACGCTTTTTAAGCATGCACATGCATCTTTTGGTAGACGCGGATGAAGTTTTCTGCAAAACCACAAGATGTGCATGCAAATGGTGCTTTTTGCAGAACGCGCACGTGGATTTCTACCAAACGACGGGCTAAGCATGCCGATGCTGCTCTTTTTAGCACCCGCGCACGGATTTGTGCGAAAACGCGTTTTAAGCATGCACATGCATCTTTTGGTAGACGCGGATGAAGTTTTCTGCAAAACCACAAGATGTGCATGCAAATGGTGCTTTTGGCAGAACGCGCACGTGGATTTCTACCAAACGACGTGCTAAGCATGCCGATGCTGCTCTTTTTAGCACCCGCGCACGCATTTGTGCGAAAACGCTTTTTAAGCATGCACATGCATCTTTTGGTAGACGCGGATGAAGTTTTCTGCAAAACCACAAGATGTGCATGCAAATGGTGCTTTTTGCAGAACGCGCACGTGGATTTCTACCAAACGACGTGCTAAGCATGCCGATGCTGCTCTTTTTAGCACCCGCGCACGGATTTGTGCGAAAACGCGTTTTAAGCATGCACATGCATCTTTTGGTAGACGCGGATGAAGTTTTCTGCAAAACCACAAGATGTGCATGCAAATGGTGCTTTTGGCAGAACGCGCACGTGGATTTCTACCAAACGACGTGCTAAGCTTGCCGATGCTGCTCTTTTTAGCACCCGCGCACGGATTTGTGCGAAAACGCGTTTTAAGCATGCACATGCATCTTTTGGTAGACGCGGATGAAGTTTTCTGCAAAACCACAAGATGTGCATGCAAATGGTGCTTTTGGCAGAACGCGCACGTGGATTTCTACCAAACGACGTGCTAAGCATGCCGATGCTGCTCTTTTTAGCACCCGCGCACGCATTTGTGCGAAAACGCGTTTTAAGCATGCCCATGCATCTTTTGGTAGACGCGGATGAAGTTTTCTGCAAAACCACAAGATGTGCATGCAAATGGTGCTTTTTGCAGAACGCGCACGTGGATTTCTACCAAACAATGTGCTAAGCATGCCGATGCTGCTCTTTTTAGCACCCGCGCACGCATTTGTGCGAAAACGCGTTTTAAGCATGCACATGCATCTTTTGGTAGACGCGGATGAAGTTTTCTGCAAAACCACAAGATGTGCATGCGAATGGTGCTTTTTGCAGAACGCGCTCTTGGATTTCTACCAAACGACGTGCTAAGCATGCCGATGCTGCTCTTTTTAGCACCCGCGCACGCATTTGTGCGAAAACGCGTTTTAAGCATGCACATGCATCTTTTGGTAGACGCGGATGAAGTTTTCTGCAAAACCACAAGATGTGCATGCAAATGGTGCTTTTTGCAGAACGCGCACGTGGATTTCTACCAAACGACGTGCTAAGCATGCCGATGCTGCTCTTTTTAGCACCCGCGCACGGATTTGTGCGAAAACGCGTTTTAAGCATGCACATGCATCTTTTGGTAGACGCGGATGAAGTTTTCTGCAAAACCACAAGATGTGCATGCAAATGGTGCTTTTGGCAGAACGCGCACGTGGATTTCTACCAAACGACGTGCTAAGCATGCCGATGCTGCTCTTTTTAGCACCCGCGCACGCATTTGTGCGAAAACGCTTTTTAAGCATGCACATGCATCTTTTGGTAGACGCGGATGAAGTTTTCTGCAAAACCACAAGATGTGCATGCAAATGGTGCTTTTTGCAGAACGCGCACGTGGATTTCTACCAAACGACGGGCTAAGCATGCCGATGCTGCTCTTTTTAGCACCCGCGCACGGATTTGTGCGAAAACGCGTTTTAAGCATGCACATGCATCTTTTGGTAGACGCGGATGAAGTTTTCTGCAAAACCACAAGATGTGCATGCAAATGGTGCTTTTGGCAGAACGCGCACGTGGATTTCTACCAAACGACGTGCTAAGCATGCCGATGCTGCTCTTTTTAGCACCCGCGCACGCATTTGTGCGAAAACGCTTTTTAAGCATGCACATGCATCTTTTGGTAGACGCGGATGAAGTTTTCTGCAAAACCACAAGATGTGCATGCAAATGGTGCTTTTTGCAGAACGCGCACGTGGATTTCTACCAAACGACGTGCTAAGCATGCCGATGCTGCTCTTTTTAGCACCCGCGCACGGATTTGTGCGAAAACGCGTTTTAAGCATGCACATGCATCTTTTGGTAGACGCGGATGAAGTTTTCTGCAAAACCACAAGATGTGCATGCAAATGGTGCTTTTGGCAGAACGCGCACGTGGATTTCTACCAAACGACGTGCTAAGCATGCCGATGCTGCTCTTTTTAGCACCCGCGCACGCATTTGTGCGAAAACGCTTTTTAAGCATGCACATGCATCTTTTGGTAGACGCGGATGAAGTTTTCTGCAAAACCACAAGATGTGCATGCAAATGGTGCTTTTTGCAGAACGCGCACGTGGATTTCTACCAAACGACGGGCTAAGCATGCCGATGCTGCTCTTTTTAGCACCCGCGCACGGATTTGTGCGAAAACGCGTTTTAAGCATGCACATGCATCTTTTGGTAGACGCGGATGAAGTTTTCTGCAAAACCACAAGATGTGCATGCAAATGGTGCTTTTGGCAGAACGCGCACGTGGATTTCTACCAAACGACGTGCTAAGCTTGCCGATGCTGCTCTTTTTAGCACCCGCGCACGGATTTGTGCGAAAACGCGTTTTAAGCATGCACATGCATCTTTTGGTAGACGCGGATGAAGTTTTCTGCAAAACCACAAGATGTGCATGCAAATGGTGCTTTTGGCAGAACGCGCACGTGGATTTCTACCAAACGACGTGCTAAGCATGCCGATGCTGCTCTTTTTAGCACCCGCGCACGCAATTGTGCGAAAACGCGTTTTAAGCATGCACATGCATCTTTTGGTAGACGCGGATGAAGTTTTCTGCAAAACCACAAGATGTGCATGCAAATGGTGCTTTTTGCAGAACGCGCACGTGGATTTCTACCAAACAACGTGCTAAGCATGCCGATGCTGCTCTTTTTAGCACCCGCGCACGCATTTGTGCGGAAAACGCGTTTTAAGCATGCACATGCATCTTTTGGTAGACGCGGATGAAGTTTTCTGCAAAACCACAAGATGTGCATGCGAATGGTGCTTTTTGCAGAACGCGCTCGTGGATTTCTACCAAACGACGTGCTAAGCATGCCGATGCTGCTCTTTTTAGCACCCGCGCACGCATTTGTGCGAAAACGCGTTTTAAGCATGCACATGCATCTTTTGGTAGACGCGGATGAAGTTTTCTGCAAAACCACAAGATGTGCATGCAAATGGTGCTTTTTGCAGAACGCGCACGTGGATTTCTACCAAACGACGTGCTAAGCATGCCGATGCTGCTCTTTTTAGCACCCGCGCACGGATTTGTGCGAAAACGCGTTTTAAGCATGCACATGCATCTTTTGGTAGACGCGGATGAAGTTTTCTGCAAAACCACAAGATGTGCATGCAAATGGTGCTTTTGGCAGAACGCGCACGTGGATTTCTACCAAACGACGTGCTAAGCATGCCGATGCTGCTCTTTTTAGCACCCGCGCACGCATTTGTGCGGAAAACGCTTTTTAAGCATGCACATGCATCTTTTGGTAGACGCGGATGAAGTTTTCTGCAAAACCACAAGATGTGCATGCAAATGGTGCTTTTTGCAGAACGCGCACGTGGATTTCTACCAAACGACGGGCTAAGCATGCCGATGCTGCTCTTTTTAGCACCCGCGCACGCATTTGTGCGAAAACGCGTTTTAAGCATGCACATGCATCTTTTGGTAGACGCGATGAAGTTTCTGCAAAACCACAAGATGTGCATGCAAATGGTGCTTTTGGCAGAACGCGCACGTGGATTTCTACCAAACGACGTGCTAAGCATGCCGATGCTGCTCTTTTTAGCACCCGCGCACGCATTTGTGCGAAAACGCTTTTTAAGCATGCACATGCATCTTTTGGTAGACGCGAATGAAGTTTTCTGCAAAACCACAAGATGTGCATGCAAATGGTGCTTTTTGCAGAACGCGCACGTGGATTTCTACCAAACGACGTGCTAAGCATGCCGATGCTGCTCTTTTTAGCACCCGCGCACGGATTTGTGCGAAAACGCGTTTTAAGCATGCACATGCATCTTTTGGTAGACGCGGATGAAGTTTTCTGCAAAACCACAAGATGTGCATGCAAATGGTGCTTTTGGCAGAACGCGCACGTGGATTTCTACCAAACGACGTGCTAAGCATGCCGATGCTGCTCTTTTTAGCACCCGCGCACGCATTTGTGCGAAAACGCTTTTTAAGCATGCACATGCATCTTTTGGTAGACGCGGATGAAGTTTTCTGCAAAACCACAAGATGTGCATGCAAATGGTGCTTTTTGCAGAACGCGCACGTGGATTTCTACCAAACGACGGGCTAAGCATGCCGATGCTGCTCTTTTAGCACCCGCGCACGGATTTGTGCGAAAACGCGTTTTAAGCATGCACATGCATCTTTTGGTAGACGCGGATGAAGTTTTCTGCAAAACCACAAGATGTGCATGCAAATGGTGCTTTTGGCAGAACGCGCACGTGGATTTCTACCAAACGACGTGCTAAGCATGCCGATGCTGCTCTTTTTAGCACCCGCGCACGCATTTGTGCGAAAACGCTTTTTAAGCATGCACATGCATCTTTTGGTAGACGCGGATGAAGTTTTCTGCAAAACCACAAGATGTGCATGCAAATGGTGCTTTTTGCAGAACGCGCACGTGGATTTCTACCAAACGACGTGCTAAGCATGCCGATGCTGCTCTTTTTAGCACCCGCGCACGCATTTGTGCGAAAACGCGTTTTAAGCATGCACATGCATCTTTTGGTAGACGCGGATGAAGTTTTCTTCAAAACCACAAGATGTGCATGCAAATGGTGCTTTTGGCAGAACGCGCACGTGGATTTCTACCAAACGACGTGCTAAGCATGCCGATGCTGCTCTCTTTAGCACCCGCGCACGCATTTGTGCGAAAACGCGTTTTAAGCATGCACATGCATCTTTTGGTAGACGCGGATGAAGTTTTCTGCAAAACCACAAGATGTGCATGCAAATGGTGCTTTTGGCAGAACGCGCACGTGGATTTCTACCAAACGACGTGCTAAGCATGCCGATGCTGCTCTTTTTAGCACCCGCGCACGCATTTGTGCGAAAACGCGTTTTAAGCATGCACATGCATCTTTTGGTAGACGCGGATGAAGTTTTCTGCAAAACCACAAGATGTGCATGCAAATGGTGCTTTTGGCAGAACGAGCACGTGGATTTCTACCAAACGACGTGCTAAGCATGCCGATGCTGCTCTTTTTAGCACCCGCGCACGGATTTGTGCGAAAACGCGTTTTAAGCATGCACATGCATCTTTTGGTAGACGCGGATGAAGTTTTCTGCAAAACCACAATATGTGCATGCAAATGGTGCTTTTGGCAGAACGCGCACGTGGATTTCTACCAAACGACGTGCTAAGCATGCCGATGCTGCTCTTTTTAGCACCCGCGCACGCATTTGTGCGAAAACGCGTTTTAAGCATGCACATGCATCTTTTGGTAGACGCGGATGAAGTTTTCTGCAAAACCACAAGATGTGCATGCAAATGGTGCTTTTTGCAGAACGCGCACGTGGATTTCTACCAAACGACGTACTAAGCATGCCGATGCTGCTCTTTTTAGCACCCGCGCACGCATTTGTGCGAAAACGCGTTTTAAGCATGCACATGCATCTTTTGGTAGACGCGGATGAAGTTTTCTGCAAACCACAAGATGTGCATGCAAATGGTGCTTTTTGCAGAACGCGCACGTGGATTTCTACCAAACGACGTACTAAGCATGCCGATGCTGCTCTTTTTAGCACCCGCGCACGCATTTGTGCGAAAACGCGTTTTAAGCATGCACATGCATCTTTTGGTAGACGCGGATGAAGTTTTCTGCAAAACCACAAGATGTGCATGCAAATGGTGCTTTTTGCAGAACGCGCACGTGGATTTCTACCAAACGACGTGCTAAGCATGCCGATGCTGCTCTTTTTAGCACCCGCGCACGCATTTGTGCGAAAACGCGTTTTAAGCATGCACATGCATCTTTTGGTAGACGCGGATGAAGTTTTCTTCAAAACCACAAGATGTGCATGCAAATGGTGCTTTTGGCAGAACGCGCACGTGGATTTCTACCAAACGACGTGCTAAGCATGCCGATGCTGCTCTCTTTAGCACCCGCGCACGCATTTGTGCGAAAACGCGTTTTAAGCATGCACATGCATCTTTTGGTAGACGCGGATGAAGTTTTCTGCAAAACCACAAGATGTGCATGCAAATGGTGCTTTTGGCAGAACGCGCACGTGGATTTCTACCAAACGACGTGCTAAGCATGCCGATGCTGCTCTTTTTAGCACCCGCGCACGCATTTGTGCGAAAACGCGTTTTAAGCATGCACATGCATCTTTTGGTAGACGCGGATGAAGTTTTCTGCAAAACCACAAGATGTGCATGCAAATGGTGCTTTTGGCAGAACGAGCACGTGGATTTCTACCAAACGACGTGCTAAGCATGCCGATGCTGCTCTTTTTAGCACCGCGCACGGATTTGTGCGAAAACGCGTTTTAAGCATGCACATGCATCTTTTGGTAGACGCGGATGAAGTTTTCTGCAAAACCACAATATGTGCATGCAAATGGTGCTTTTGGCAGAACGCGCACGTGGATTTCTACCAAACGACGTGCTAAGCATGCCGATGCTGCTCTTTTTAGCACCCGCGCACGCATTTGTGCGAAAACGCGTTTTAAGCATGCACATGCATCTTTTGGTAGACGCGGATGAAGTTTTCTGCAAAACCACAAGATGTGCATGCAAATGGTGCTTTTTGCAGAACGCGCACGTGGATTTCTACCAAACGACGTACTAAGCATGCCGATGCTGCTCTTTTTAGCACCCGCGCACGCATTTGTGCGAAAACGCGTTTTAAGCATGCACATGCATCTTTTGGTAGACGCGGATGAAGTTTTCTGCAAAACCACAAGATGTGCATGCAAATGGTGCTTTTTGCAGAACGCGCACGTGGATTTCTACCAAACGATGTGCTAAGCTTGCCGATGCTGCTCTTTTTAGCACGCGCGCACGGATTTGTGCGAAAACGCGTTTTAAGCATGCACATGCATCTTTTGGTAGACGCGGATGAAGTTTTCTGCAAAACCACAAGATGTGCATGCAAATGGTGCTTTTGGCAGAACGCGCACGTGGATTTCTACCAAACGACGTGCTAAGCATGCCGATGCTGCTCTTTTTAGCACCCGCGCACGGATTTGTGCGAAAACGCGTTTTAAGCATGCACATGCATCTTTTGGTAGACGCGGATGAAGTTTTCTGCAAAACCACAAGATGTGCATGCAAATGGTGCTTTTGGCAGAACGCGCACGTAGATTTCTACCAAACGACGTGCTAATCATGCCGATGCTGCTCTTTTTAGCACCCGCGCACGCATTTGTGCGAAAACTCGTTTTAAGCATGCACATGCATCCTTTGGTAGACGCGGATGAAGTTTTCTGCAAAACCACAAGATGTGCATGCAAATGGTGCTTTTTGCAGAACGCGCACGTGGATTTCTACCAAACGACGTGCTAAGCATGCCGATGCTGCTCTTTTTAGCACCCGCGCACGGATTTGTGCGAAAACGCGTTTTAAGCATGCACATGCATCTTTTGGTAGACGCGGATGAAGTTTTCTGCAAAACCACAAGATGTGCATGCAAATGGTGCTTTTGGCAGAACGCGCACGTGGATTTCTACCAAACGACGGGCTAAGCATGCCGATGCTGCTCTTTTTAGCACCCGCGCACGGATTTGTGCGAAAACGCGTTTTAAGCATGCACATGCATCTTTTGGTAGACGCGGATGAAGTTTTCTGCAAAACCACAAGATGTGCATGCAAATGGTGCTTTTTGCAGAACGCGCACGTGGATTTCTACCAAACGACGTGCTAAGCATGCCGATGCTGCTCTTTTTAGCACCCGCGCACGGATTTGTGCGAAAACGCGTTTTAAGCATGCACATGCATCTTTTGGTAGACGCGGATGAAGTTTTCTGCAAAACCACAAGATGTGCATGCAAATGGTGCTTTTGGCAGAACGCGCACGTGGATTTCTACCAAACGACGTGCTAAGCATGCCGATGCTGCTCTTTTTAGCACCCGCGCACGCATTTGTGCGAAAACGCTTTTTAAGCATGCACATGCATCTTTTGGTAGACGCGGATGAAGTTTTCTGCAAAACCACAAGATGTGCATGCAAATGGTGCTTTTTGCAGAACGCGCACGTGGATTTCTACCAAACGACGGGCTAAGCATGCCGATGCTGCTCTTTTTAGCACCCGCGCACGGATTTGTGCGAAAACGCGTTTTAAGCATGCACATGCATCTTTTGGTAGACGCGGATGAAGTTTTCTGCAAAACCACAAGATGTGCATGCAAATGGTGCTTTTGGCAGAACGCGCACGTGGATTTCTACCAAACGACGTGCTAAGCATGCCGATGCTGCTCTTTTTAGCACCCGCGCACGCATTTGTGCGAAAACGCTTTTTAAGCATGCACATGCATCTTTTGGTAGACGCGGATGAAGTTTTCTGCAAAACCACAAGATGTGCATGCAAATGGTGCTTTTTGCAGAACGCGCACGTGGATTTCTACCAAACGACGTGCTAAGCATGCCGATGCTGCTCTTTTTAGCACCCGCGCACGCATTTGTGCGAAAACGCGTTTTAAGCATGCACATGCATCTTTTGGTAGAAGCGGATGAAGTTTTCTTCAAAACCACAAGATGTGCATGCAAATGGTGCTTTTGGCAGAACGCGCACGTGGATTTCTACCAAACGACGTGCTAAGCATGCCGATGCTGCTCTCTTTAGCACCCGCGCACGCATTTGTGCGAAAACGCGTTTTAAGCATGCACATGCATCTTTTGGTAGACGCGGATGAAGTTTTCTGCAAAACCACAAGATGTGCATGCAAATGGTGCTTTTGGCAGAACGAGCACGTGGATTTCTACCAAACGACGTGCTAAGCATGCCGATGCTGCTCTTTTTAGCACCCGCGCACGGATTTGTGCGAAAACGCGTTTTAAGCATGCACATGCATCTTTTGGTAGACGCGGATGAAGTTTTCTGCAAAACCACAATATGTGCATGCAAATGGTGCTTTTGGCAGAACGCGCACGTGGATTTCTACCAAACGACGTGCTAAGCATGCCGATGCTGCTCTTTTTAGCACCCGCGCACGCATTTGTGCGAAAACGCGTTTTAAGCATGCACATGCATCTTTTGGTAGACGCGGATGAAGTTTTCTGCAAAACCACAAGATGTGCATGCAAATGGTGCTTTTTGCAGAACGCGCACGTGGATTTCTACCAAACGACGTACTAAGCATGCCGATGCTGCTCTTTTTAGCACCCGCGCACGCATTTGTGCGAAAACGCGTTTTAAGCATGCACATGCATCTTTTGGTAGACGCGGATGAAGTTTTCTGCAAAACCACAAGATGTGCATGCAAATGGTGCTTTTTGCAGAACGCGCACGTGGATTTCTACCAAACGATGTGCTAAGCTTGCCGATGCTGCTCTTTTTAGCACGCGCGCACGGATTTGTGCGAAAACGCGTTTTAAGCATGCACATGCATCTTTTGGTAGACGCGGATGAAGTTTTCTGCAAAACCACAAGATGTGCATGCAAATGGTGCTTTTGGCAGAACGCGCACGTGGATTTCTACCAAACGACGTGCTAAGCATGCCGATGCTGCTCTTTTTAGCACCCGCGCACGGATTTGTGCGAAAACGCGTTTTAAGCATGCACATGCATCTTTTGGTAGACGCGGATGAAGTTTTCTGCAAAACCACAAGATGTGCATGCAAATGGTGCTTTTGGCAGAACGCGCACGTAGATTTCTACCAAACGACGTGCTAATCATGCCGATGCTGCTCTTTTTAGCACCCGCGCACGCATTTGTGCGAAAACTCGTTTTAAGCATGCACATGCATCCTTTGGTAGACGCGGATGAAGTTTTCTGCAAAACCACAAGATGTGCATGCAAATGGTGCTTTTTGCAGAACGCGCACGTGGATTTCTACCAAACGACGTGCTAAGCATGCCGATGCTGCTCTTTTTAGCACCCGCGCACGGATTTGTGCGAAAACGCGTTTTAAGCATGCACATGCATCTTTTGGTAGACGCGGATGAAGTTTTCTGCAAAACCACAAGATGTGCATGCAAATGGTGCTTTTGGCAGAACGCGCACGTGGATTTCTACCAAACGACGGGCTAAGCATGCCGATGCTGCTCTTTTTAGCACCCGCGCACGGATTTGTGCGAAAACGCGTTTTAAGCATGCACATGCATCTTTTGGTAGACGCGGATGAAGTTTTCTGCAAAACCACAAGATGTGCATGCAAATGGTGCTTTTGGCAGAACGCGCACGTGGATTTCTACCAAACGACGTGCTAAGCATGCCGATGCTGCTCTTTTTAGCACCCGCGCACGGATTTGTGCGAAAACGCGTTTTAAGCATGCACATGCATCTTTTGGCAGACGCGGATGAAGTTTTCTGCAAAACCACAAGATGTGCATGCAAATGGTGCTTTTGGCAGAACGCGCACGTGGATTTCTACCAAACGACGTGCTAAGCTTGCCGATGCTGCTCTTTTTAGCACCCGCGCACGGATTTGTGCGAAAACGCGTTTTAAGCATGCACATGCATCTTTTGGTAGACGCGGATGAAGTTTTCTGCAAAACCACAAGATGTGCATGCAAATGGTGCTTTTGGCAGAACGCGCACGTGGATTTCTACCAAACGACGTGCTAAGCATGCCGATGCTGCTCTTTTTAGCACCCGCGCACGCATTTGTGCGAAAACGCGTTTTAAGCATGCACATGCATCTTTTGGTAGACGCGGATGAAGTTTTCTGCAAAACCACAAGATGTGCATGCAAATGGTGCTTTTTGCAGAACGCGCACGTGGATTTCTACCAAACAACGTGCTAAGCATGCCGATGCTGCTCTTTTTAGCACCCGCGCACGCATTTGTGCGAAAACGCGTTTTAAGCATGCACATGCATCTTTTGGTAGACGCGGATGAAGTTTTCTGCAAAACCACAAGATGTGCATGCGAATGGTGCTTTTTGCAGAACGCGCTCGTGGATTTCTACCAAACGACGTGCTAAGCATGCCGATGCTGCTCTTTTTAGCACCCGCGCACGCATTTGTGCGAAAACGCTTTTTAAGCATGCACATGCATCTTTTGGTAGACGCGGATGAAGTTTTCTGCAAAACCACAAGATGTGCATGCAAATGGTGCTTTTTGCAGAACGCGCTCGTGGATTTCTACCAAACGACGTGCTAAGCATGCCGATGCTGCTCTTTTTAGCACCCGCGCACGCATTTGTGCGAAAACGCGTTTTAAGCATGCACATGCATCTTTTGGTAGACGCGGATGAAGTTTTCTGCAAAACCACAAGATGTGCATGCAAATGGTGCTTTTTGCAGAACGCGCACGTGGATTTCTACCCAACGACGTGCTAAGCATGCCGATGCTGCTCTTTTTAGCACCCGCGCACGGATTTGTGCGAAAACGCGTTTTAAGCATGCACATGCATCTTTTGGTAGACGCGGATGACGTTTTCTGCAAAACCACAAGTTGTGCATGCAAATGGTGCTTTTTGCAGAACGCGCTCGTGGATTTCTACCAAACGACGTGCTAAGCATGCCGATGCTGCTCTTTTTAGCACCCGCGCACGCATTTGTGCGAAAACGCGTTTTAAGCATGCACATGCATCTTTTGGTAGACGCGGATGAAGTTTTCTGCAAAACCACAAGATGTGCATGCAAATGGTGCTTTTTGCAGAACGCGCACGTGGATTTCTACCAAACGACGTGCTAAGCATGCCGATGCTGCTCTTTTTAGCACCCGCGCACGGATTTGTGCGAAAACGCGTTTTAAGCATGCACATGCATCTTTTGGTAGACGCGGATGAAGTTTTCTGCAAAACCACAAGATGTGCATGCAAATGGTGCTTTTGGCAGAACGCGCACGTGGATTTCTACCAAACGACGTGCTAAGCTTGCCGATGCTGCTCTTTTTAGCACCCGCGCACGGATTTGTGCGAAAACGCGTTTTAAGCATGCACATGCATCTTTTGGTAGACGCGGATGAAGTTTTCTGCAAAACCACAAGATGTGCATGCAAATGGTGCTTTTTGCAGAACGCGCACGTGGATTTCTACCAAACGACGTGCTAAGCATGCCGATGCTGCTCTTTTTAGCACCCGCGCATGGATTTGTGCGAAAACGCGTTTTAAGCATGCACATGCATCTTTTGGTAGACGCGGATGAAGTTTTCTGCAAAACCACAAGATGTGCATGCAAATGGTGCTTTTTGCAGAACGCGCACGTGGATTTCTACCAAACGACGTGCTAAGCATGCCGATGCTGCTCTTTTTAGCACCCGCGCATGGATTTGTGCGAAAACGCGTTTTAAGCATGCACATGCATCTTTTGGTAGACGCGGATGAAGTTTTCTGCAAAACCACAAGATGTGCATGCAAATGGTGCTTTTGGCAGAACGCGCACGTGGATTTCTACCAAACGACGTGCTAAGCTTGCCGATGCTGCTCTTTTTAGCACCCGCGCACGGATTTGTGCGAAAACGCGTTTTAAGCATGCACATGCATCTTTTGGTAGACGCGGATGAAGTTTTCTGCAAAACCACAAGATGTGCATGCAAATGGTGCTTTTTGCAGAACGCGCACGTGGATTTCTACCAAACGACGGGCTAAGCATGCCGATGCCGCTCTTTTTAGCACCCGCGCACGGATTTGTGCGAAAACGCGTTTTAAGCATGCACATGCATCTTTTGGTAGACGCGGATGAAGTTTTCTGCAAAACCACAAGATGTGCATGCAAATGGTGCTTTTTGCAGAACGCGCACGTGGATTTCTACCAAACGACGTGCTAAGCATGCCGATGCTGCTATTTTTAGCACCTGCGCACGCATTTGTGCGAAAACGCGTTTTAAGCATGCACATGCATCTTTTGGTAGACGCGGATGAAGTTTTCTGCAAAACCACAAGATGTGCATGCAAATGGTGCTTTTTGCAGAACGCGCTCGTGGATTTCTACCAAACGACGTGCTAAGCATGCCGATGCTGCTCTTTTTAGCACCCGCGCACGCATTTGTGCGAAAACGCGTTTTAAGCATGCACATGCATCTTTTGGTAGACGCGGATGAAGTTTTCTGCAAAACCACAAGATGTGCATGCAAATGGTGCTTTTTGCAGAACGCGCACGTGGATTTCTACCAAACGACGTGCTAAGCATGCCGATAATGCTCTTTTTAGCACCCGCGCACGGATTTGTGCGAAAACGCGTTTTAAGCATGCACATGCATCTTTTGGTAGACGCGGATGAAGTTTTCTGCAAAACCACAAGATGTGCATGCAAATGGTGCTTTTGGCAGAACGCGCACGTGGATTTCTACCAAACGACGTGCTAAGCTTGCCGATGCTGCTCTTTTTAGCACCCGCGCACGGATTTGTGCGAAAACGCGTTTTAAGCATGCACATGCATCTTTTGGTAGACGCGGATGAAGTTTTCTGCAAAACCACAAGATGTGCATGCAAATGGTGCTTTTTGCAGAACGCGCACGTGGATTTCTACCAAACGACGGGCTAAGCATGCCGATGCTGCTCTTTTTAGCACCCGCGCACGGATTTGTGCGAAAACGCGTTTTTAAGCATGCACATGCATCTTTTGGTAGACGCGGATGAAGTTTTCTGCAAAACCACAAGATGTGCATGCAAATGGTGCTTTTGGCAGAACGCGCACGTGGATTTCTACCAAACGACGTGCTAAGCATGCCGATGCTGCTCTTTTTAGCACCCGCGCACGCATTTGTGCGAAAACGCGTTTTAAGCATGCACATGCATCTTTTGGTAGACGCGGATGAAGTTTTCTGCAAAACCACAAGATGTGCATGCAAATAGTGCTTTTTGCAGAACGCGCTCGTGGATTTCTACCAAACGACGTGCTAAGCATGCCGATGCTGCTCTTTTTAGCACCCGCGCACGCATTTGTGCGAAAACGCGTTTTAAGCATGCACATGCATCTTTTGGTAGACGCGGATGAAGTTTTCTGCAAAACCACAAGTTGTGCATGCAAATGGTGCTTTTTGCAGAACGCGCTCGTGGATTTCTACCAAACGACGTGCTAAGCATGCCGATGCTGCTCTTTTTAGCACCCGCGCACGCATTTGTGCGAAAACGCTTTTTAAGCATGCACATGCATCTTTTGGTAGACGCGGATGAAGTTTTCTGCAAAACCACAAGATGTGCATGCAAATGGTGCTTTTTGCAGAACGCGCTCGTGGATTTCTACCAAACGACGTGCTAAGCATGCCGATGCTGCTCTTTTTAGCACCCGCGCACGCATTTGTGCGAAAACGCGTTTTAAGCATGCACATGCATCTTTTGGTAGACGCGGATGAAGTTTTCTGCAAAACCACAATATGTGCATGCAAATGGTGCTTTTTGCAGAACGCGCACGTGGATTTCTACCAAACGACGTGCTAAGCATGCCGATGCTGCTCTTTTTAGCACCCGCGCACGGATTTGTGCGAAAACGCGTTTTAAGCATGCACATGCATCTTTTGGTAGACGCGGATGACGTTTTCTGCAAAACCACAAGTTGTGCATGCAAATGGTGCTTTTTGCAGAACGCGCTCGTGGATTTCTACCAAACGACGTGCTAAGCATGCCGATGCTGCTCTTTTTAGCACCCGCGCACGGATTTGTGCGAAAACGCGTTTTAAGCATGCACATGCATCTTTTGGTAGACGCGGATGAAGTTTTCTGCAAAACCACAAGATGTGCATGCAAATGGTGCTTTTTGCAGAACGCGCACGTGGATTTCTACCAAACGACGTGCTAAGCATGCCGATGCTGCTCTTTTTAGCACCCGCGCATGGATTTGTGCGAAAACGCGTTTTAAGCATGCACATGCATCTTTTGGTAGACGCGGATGAAGTTTTCTGCAAAACCACAAGATGTGCATGCAAATGGTGCTTTTGGCAGAACGCGCACGTGGATTTCTACCAAACGACGTGCTAAGCTTGCCGATGCTGCTCTTTTTAGCACCCGCGCACGGATTTGTGCGAAAACGCGTTTTAAGCATGCACATGCATCTTTTGGTAGACGCGGATGAAGTTTTCTGCAAAACCACAAGATGTGCATGCAAATGGTGCTTTTTGCAGAACGCGCACGTGGATTTCTACCAAACGACGGGCTAAGCATGCCGATGCTGCTCTTTTTAGCACCCGCGCACGGATTTGTGCGAAAACGCGTTTTAAGCATGCACATGCATCTTTTGGTAGACGCGGATGAAGTTTTCTGCAAAACCACAAGATGTGCATGCAAATGGTGCTTTTTGCAGAACGCGCACGTGGATTTCTACCAAACGACGTGCTAAGCATGCCGATGCTGCTATTTTTAGCACCCGCGCACGCATTTGTGCGAAAACGCGTTTTAAGCATGCACATGCATCTTTTGGTAGACGCGGATGAAGTTTTCTGCAAAACCACAAGATGTGCATGCAAATGGTGCTTTTTGCAGAACGCGCACGTGGATTTTCTACCAAACGACGTGCTAAGCATGCCGATGCTGCTCTTTTTAGCACCCGCGCACGCATTTGTGCGAAAACGCGTTTTAAGCATGCACATGCATCTTTTGGTAGACGCGGATGAAGTTTTCTGCAAAACCACAAGATGTGCATGCAAATGGTGCTTTTTGCAGAACGCGCTCGTGGATTTCTACCAAACGACGTGCTAAGCATGCCGATGCTGCTCTTTTTAGCACCCGCGCACGCATTTGTGCGAAAACGCGTTTTAAGCATGCACATGCATCTTTGGGTAGACGCGGATGAAGTTTTCTGCAAAACCACAAGATGTGCATGCAAATGGTGCTTTTTGCAGAACGCGCACGTGGATTTCTACCAAACGACGTGCTAAGCATGCCGATAATGCTCTTTTTAGCACCCGCGCACGGATTTGTGCGAAAACGCGTTTTAAGCATGCACATGCATCTTTTGGTAGACGCGGATGAAGTTTTCTGCAAAACCACAAGATGTGCATGCAAATGGTGCTTTTGGCAGAACGCGCACGTGGATTTCTACCAAACGACGTGCTAAGCTTGCCGATGCTGCTCTTTTTAGCACCCGCGCACGGATTTGTGCGAAAACGCGTTTTAAGCATGCACATGCATCTTTTGGTAGACGCGGATGAAGTTTTCTGCAAAACCACAAGATGTGCATGCAAATGGTGCTTTTTGCAGAACGCGCACGTGGATTTCTACCAAACGACGGGCTAAGCATGCCGATGCTGCTCTTTTTAGCACCCGCGCACGGATTTGTGCGAAAACGCGTTTTAAGCATGCACATGCATCTTTTGGTAGACGCGGATGAAGTTTTCTGCAAAACCACAAGATGTGCATGCAAATGGTGCTTTTGGCAGAACGCGCACGTGGATTTCTACCAAACGACGTGCTAAGCATGTTGATGCTGCTCTTTTTAGCACCCGCGCACGCATTTGTGCGAAAACGCGTTTTAAGCATGCACATGCATCTTTTGGTAGACGCGGATGAAGTTTTCTGCAAAACCACAAGATGTGCATGCAAATAGTGCTTTTTGCAGAACGCGCTCGTGGATTTCTACCAAACGACGTGCTAAGCATGCCGATGCTGCTCTTTTTAGCACCCGCGCACGCATTTGTGCGAAAACGCGTTTTAAGCATGCACATGCATCTTTTGGTAGACGCGGATGAAGTTTTCTGCAAAACCACAAGATGTGCATGCAAATGGTGCTTTTTGCAGAACGCGCACGTGGATTTCTACCAAACGACGTGCTAAGCATGCCGTAGCTGCTCTTTTTAGCACCCGCGCACGGATTTGTGCGAAAACGCGTTTTAAGCATGCACATGCATTTTTGGTAGACGCGGATGAAGTTTTCTGCAAAACCACAAGTTGTGCATGCAAATGGTGCTTTTTGCAGAACGCGCTCGTGGATTTCTACCAAACGACGTGCTAAGCATGCCGATGCTGCTCTTTTTAGCACCCGCGCACGGATTTGTGCGAAAACGCGTTTTAAGCATGCACATGCATCTTTTGGTAGACGCGGATGAAGTTTTCTGCAAAACCACAATATGTGCATGCAAATGGTGCTTTTGGCAGAACGCGCACGTGGATTTCTACCAAACGACGTGCTAAGCATGCCGATGCTGCTCTTTTTAGCACCCGCGCACGCATTTGTGCGAAAACGCGTTTTAAGCATGCACATGCATCTTTTGGTAGACGCGGATGAAGTTTTCAGCAAAACCACAAGATGTGCATGCAAATGGTGCTTTTGGCAGAACGCGCACGTGGATTTCTACCAAACGACGTGCTAAGCATGCCGATGCTGCTCTTTTTAGCACCCGCGCACGCATTTGTGCGAAAACGCGTTTTAAGCATGCACATGCATCTTTTGGTAGACGCGGATGAAGTTTTCTGCAAAACCACAAGATGTGCATGCAAATGGTGCTTTTGGCAGAACGCGCACGTGTATTTCTACCAAACGACGTGCTAAGCATGCCGATGCTGCTCTTTTTAGCACCCGCGCACGGATTTGTGCGAAAACGCGTTTTAAGCATGCACATGCATCTTTTGGTAGACGCGGATGAAGTTTTCTGCAAAACCACAAGATGTGCATGCAAATGGTGCTTTTGGCAGAACGCGCACGTGGATTTCTACCAAACAACGTGCTAAGCATGCCGATGCTGCTCTTTTTAGCACCCGCGCACGCATTTGTGCGAAAACGCGTTTTAAGCATGCACATGCATCTTTTGGTAGACGCGGATGAAGTTTTCTGCAAAACCACAAGATGTGCATGCGAATGGTGCTTTTTGCAGAACGCGCTCGTGGATTTCTACCAAACGACGTGCTAAGCATGCCGATGCTGCTCTTTTTAGCACCCGCGCACGGATTTGTGCGAAAACGCGTTTTAAGCATGCACATGCATCTTTTGGTAGACGCGGATGAAGTTTTCTGCAAAACGACAAGATGTGCATGCAAATGGTGCTTTTGGCAGAACGCGCACGTGGATTTCTACCAAACGACGTGCTAAGCTTGCCGATGCTGCTCTTTTTAGCACCCGCGCACGGATTTGTGCGAAAACGCGTTTTAAGCATGCACATGCATCTTTTGGTAGACGCGGATGAAGTTTTCTGCAAAACCACAAGATGTGCATGCAAATGGTGCTTTTTGCAGAACGCGCACGTGGATTTCTACCAAACGACGGGCTAAGCATGCCGATGCTGCTCTTTTTAGCACCCGCGCACGCATTTGTGCGAAAACGCGTTTTAAGCATGCACATGCATCTTTTGGTAGACGCGGATGAAGTTTTCTGCAAAACCACAAGATGTGCATGCAAATGGTGCTTTTTGCAGAACGCGCACGTGGATTTCTACCAAACGACGTGCTAAGCATGCCGATGCTGCTCTTTTTAGCACCCGCGCACGCATTTGTGCGAAAACGCGTTTTAAGCATGCACATGCATCTTTTGGTAGACGCGGATGAAGTTTTCTGCAAAACCACAAGATGTGCATGCAAATGGTGCTTTTTGCAGAACGCGCTCGTGGATTTCTACCAAACGACGTGCTAAGCATGCCGATGCTGCTCTTTTTAGCACCCGCGCACGCATTTGTGCGAAAACGCGTTTTAAGCATGCACATGCATCTTTTGGTAGACGCGGATGAAGTTTTCTGCAAAACCACAAGATGTGCATGCAAATGGTGCTTTTTGCAGAACGCGCACGTGGATTTCTACGAAACGACGTGCTAAGCATGCCGATGCTGCTCTTTTTAGCACCCGCGCACGGATTTGTGCGAAAACGCGTTTTAAGCATGCACATGCATCTTTGGGTAGACGCGGATGAAGTTTTCTGCAAAACCACAAGATGTGCATGCAAATGGTGCTTTTGGCAGAACGCGCACGTGGATTTCTACCAAACGACGTGCTAAGCTTGCCGATGCTGCTCTTTTTAGCACCCGCGCACGGATTTGTGCGAAAACGCGTTTTAAGCATGCACATGCATCTTTTGGTAGACGCGGATGAAGTTTTCTGCAAAACCACAAGATGTGCATGCAAATGGTGCTTTTTGCAGAACGCGCACGTGGATTTCTACCAAACGACGGGCTAAGCATGCCGATGCTGCTCTTTTTAGCACCCGCGCACGGATTTGTGCGAAAACGCGTTTTAAGCATGCACATGCATCTTTTGGTAGACGCGGATGAAGTTTTCTGCAAAACCACAAGATGTGCATGCAAATGGTGCTTTTGGCAGAACGCGCACGTGGATTTCTACCAAACGACGTGCTAAGCATGCCGATGCTGCTCTTTTTAGCACCCGCGCACGCATTTGTGCGAAAACGCGTTTTAAGCATGCACATGCATCTTTTGGTAGACGCGGATGAAGTTTTCTGCAAAACCACAAGATGTGCATGCAAATGGTGCTTTTTGCAGAACGCGCTCGTGGATTTCTACCAAACGACGTGCTAAGCATGCCGATGCTGCTCTTTTTAGCACCCGCGCACGCATTTGTGCGAAAACGCGTTTTAAGCATGCACATGCATCTTTTGGTAGACGCGGATGAAGTTTTCTGCAAAACCACAAGATGTGCATGCAAATGGTGCTTTTTGCAGAACGCGCACGTGGATTTCTACCAAACGACGTGCTAAGCATGCCGATGCTGCTCTTTTTAGCACCCGCGCACGGATTTGTGCGAAAACGCGTTTTAAGCATGCACATGCATTTTTGGTAGACGCGGATGAAGTTTTCTGCAAAACCACAAGTTGTGCATGCAAATGGTGCTTTTTGCAGAACGCGCTCGTGGATTTCTACCAAACGACGTGCTAAGCATGCCGATGCTGCTCTTTTTAGCACCCGCGCACGCATTTGTGCGAAAACGCGTTTTAAGCATGCACATGCATCTTTTGGTAGACGCGGATGAAGTTTTCTGCAAAACCACAAGATGTGCATGCAAATGGTGCTTTTGGCAGAACGCGCACGTGGATTTCTACCAAACGACGGGCTAAGCATGCCGATGCTGCTCTTTTTAGCACCCGCGCACGCATTTGTGCGAAAACGCGTTTTAAGCATGCACATGCATCTTTTGGTAGACGCGGATGAAGTTTTCTGCAAAACCACAAGATGTGCATGCAAATGGTGCTTTTTGCAGAACGCGCACGTGGATTTCTACCAAACGACGTGCTAAGCATGCCGATGCTGCTCTTTTTAGCACCCGCGCACGCATTTGTGCGAAAACGCGTTTTAAGCATGCACATGCATCTTTTGGTAGACGCGGATGAAGTTTTCTGCAAAACCACAAGATGTGCATGCAAATGGTGCTTTTTGCAGAACGCGCTCGTGGATTTCTACCAAACGACGTGCTAAGCATGCCGATGCTGCTCTTTTTAGCACCCGCGCACGCATTTGTGCGAAAACGCGTTTTAAGCATGCACATGCATCTTTTGGTAGACGCGGATGAAGTTTTCTGCAAAACCACAAGATGTGCATGCAAATGGTGCTTTTTGCAGAACGCGCACGTGGATTTCTACGAAACGACGTGCTAAGCATGCCGATGCTGCTCTTTTTAGCACCCGCGCACGGATTTGTGCGAAAACGCGTTTTAAGCATGCACATGCATCTTTGGGTAGACGCGGATGAAGTTTTCTGCAAAACCACAAGATGTGCATGCAAATGGTGCTTTTCGCAGAACGCGCACGTGGATTTCTACCAAACGACGTGCTAAGCTTGCCGATGCTGCTCTTTTTAGCACCCGCGCACGGATTTGTGCGAAAACGCGTTTTAAGCATGCACATGCATCTTTTGGTAGACGCGGATGAAGTTTTCTGCAAAACCACAAGATGTGCATGCAAATGGTGCTTTTTGCAGAACGCGCACGTGGATTTCTACCAAACGACGGGCTAAGCATGCCGATGCTGCTCTTTTTAGCACCCGCGCACGGATTTGTGCGAAAACGCGTTTTAAGCATGCACATGCATCTTTTGGTAGACGCGGATGAAGTTTTCTGCAAAACCACAAGATGTGCATGCAAATGGTGCTTTTGGCAGAACGCGCACGTGGATTTCTACCAAACGACGTGCTAAGCATGCCGATGCTGCTCTTTTTAGCACCCGCGCACGCATTTGTGCGAAAACGCGTTTTAAGCATGCACATGCATCTTTTGGTAGACGCGGATGAAGTTTTCTGCAAAACCACAAGATGTGCATGCAAATGGTGCTTTTTGCAGAACGCGCACGTGGATTTCTACCAAACGACGTGCTAAGCATGCCGATGCTGCTCTTTTTAGCACCCGCGCACGGATTTGTGCGAAAACGCGTTTTAAGCATGCACATGCATTTTTGGTAGACGCGGATGAAGTTTTCTGCAAAACCACAAGTTGTGCATGCAAATGGTGCTTTTTGCAGAACGCGCTCGTGGATTTCTACCAAACGACGTGCTAAGCATGCCGATGCTGCTCTTTTTAGCACCCGCGCACGCATTTGTGCGAAAACGCGTTTTAAGCATGCACATGCATCTTTTGGTAGACGCGGATGAAGTTTTCTGCAAAACCACAAGATGTGCATGCAAATGGTGCTTTTTGCAGAACGCGCACGTGGATTTCTACCAAACGACGTGCTGAGCATGCCGATAATGCTCTTTTTAGCACCCGCGCACGGATTTGTGCGAAAACGCGTTTTAAGCATGCACATGCATCTTTTGGTAGACGCGGATGAAGTTTTCTGCAAAACCACAAGATGTGCATGCAAATGGTGCTTTTGGCAGAACGCGCACGTGGATTTCTACCAAACGACGTGCTAAGCTTGCCGATGCTGCTCTTTTTAGCACCCGCGCACGGATTTGTGCGAAAACGCGTTTTAAGCATGCACATGCATCTTTTGGTAGACGCGGATGAAGTTTTCTGCAAAACCACAAGATGTGCATGCAAATGGTGCTTTTTGCAGAACGCGCACGTGGATTTCTACCAAACGACGGGCTAAGCATGCCGATGCTGCTCTTTTTAGCACCCGCGCATGGATTTGTGCGAAAACGCGTTTTAAGCATGCACATGCATCTTTTGGTAGACGCGGATGAAGTTTTCTGCAAAACCACAAGATGTGCATGCAAATGGTGCTTTTGGCAGAACGCGCACGTGGATTTCTACCAAACGACGTGCTAAGCATGCCGATGCTGCTCTTTTTAGCACCCGCGCACGCATTTGTGCGAAAACGCGTTTTAAGCATGCACATGCATCTTTTGGTAGACGCGGATGAAGTTTTCTGCAAAACCACAAGATGTGCATGCAAATGGTGCTTTTTGCAGAACGCGCTCGTGGATTTCTACCAAACGACGTGCTAAGCATGCCGATGCTGCTCTTTTTAGCACCCGCGCACGCATTTGTGCGAAAACGCGTTTTAAGCATGCACATGCATCTTTTGGTAGACGCGGATGAAGTTTTCTGCAAAACCACAAGATGTGCATGCAAATGGTGCTTTTTGCAGAACGCGCACGTGGATTTCTACCAAACGACGTGCTAAGCATGCCGATGCTGCTCTTTTTAGCACCCGCGCACGGATTTGTGCGAAAACGCGTTTTAAGCATGCACATGCATTTTTGGTAGACGCGGATGAAGTTTTCTGCAAAACCACAAGTTGTGCATGCAAATGGTGCTTTTTGCAGAACGCGCTCGTGGATTTCTACCAAACGACGTGCTAAGCATGCCGATGCTGCTCTTTTTAGCACCCGCGCACGCATTTGTGCGAAAACGCGTTTTAAGCATGCACATGCATCTTTTGGTAGACGCGGATGAAGTTTTCTGCAAAACCACAAGATGTGCATGCAAATGGTGCTTTTTGCAGAACGCGCACGTGGATTTCTACCAAACGACGTGCTAAGCTTGCCGATGCTGCTCTTTTTAGCACCCGCGCACGGATTTGTGCGAAAACGCGTTTTAAGCATGCACATGCATCTTTTGGTAGACGCGGATGAAGTTTTCTGCAAAACCACAAGATGTGCATGCAAATGGTGCTTTTTGCAGAACGCGCACGTGGATTTCTACCAAACGACGGGCTAAGCATGCCGATGCTGCTCTTTTTAGCACCCGCGCATGGATTTGTGCGAAAACGCGTTTTAAGCATGCACATGCATCTTTTGGTAGACGCGGATGAAGTTTTCTGCAAAACCACAAGATGTGCATGCAAATGGTGCTTTTGGCAGAACGCGCACGTGGATTTCTACCAAACGACGTGCTAAGCATGTTGATGCTGCTCTTTTTAGCACCCGCGCACGCATTTGTGCGAAAACGCGTTTTAAGCATGCACATGCATCTTTTGGTAGACGCGGATGAAGTTTTCTGCAAAACCACAAGATGTGCATGCAAATAGTGCTTTTTGCAGAACGCGCTCGTGGATTTCTACCAAACGACGTGCTAAGCATGCCGATGCTGCTCTTTTTAGCACCCGCGCACGCATTTGTGCGAAAACGCGTTTTAAGCATGCACATGCATCTTTTGGTAGACGCGGATGAAGTTTTCTGCAAAACCACAAGATGTGCATGCAAATGGTGCTTTTTGCAGAACGCGCACGTGGATTTCTACCAAACGACGTGCTAAGCATGCCGATGCTGCTCTTTTTAGCACCCGCGCACGGATTTGTGCGAAAACGCGTTTTAAGCATGCACATGCATTTTTGGTAGACGCGGATGAAGTTTTCTGCAAAACCACAAGTTGTGCATGCAAATGGTGCTTTTTGCAGAACGCGCTCGTGGATTTCTACCAAACGACGTGCTAAGCATGCCGATGCTGCTCTTTTTAGCACCCGCGCACGGATTTGTGCGAAAACGCGTTTTAAGCATGCACATGCATCTTTTGGTAGACGCGGATGAAGTTTTCTGCAAAACCACAATATGTGCATGCAAATGGTGCTTTTGGCAGAACGCGCACGTGGATTTCTACCAAACGACGTGCTAAGCATGCCGATGCTGCTCTTTTTAGCACCCGCGCACGCATTTGTGCGAAAACGCGTTTTAAGCATGCACATGCATCTTTTGGTAGACGCGGATGAAGTTTTCAGCAAAACCACAAGATGTGCATGCAAATGGTGCTTTTGGCAGAACGCGCACGTGGATTTCTACCAAACGACGTGCTAAGCATGCCGATGCTGCTCTTTTTAGCACCCGCGCACGCATTTGTGCGAAAACGCGTTTTAAGCATGCACATGCATCTTTTGGTAGACGCGGATGAAGTTTTCTGCAAAACCACAAGATGTGCATGCAAATGGTGCTTTTGGCAGAACGCGCACGTGTATTTCTACCAAACGACGTGCTAAGCATGCCGATGCTGCTCTTTTTAGCACCCGCGCACGGATTTGTGCGAAAACGCGTTTTAAGCATGCACATGCATCTTTTGGTAGACGCGGATGAAGTTTTCTGCAAAACCACAAGATGTGCATGCAAATGGTGCTTTTGGCAGAACGCGCACGTGGATTTCTACCAAACAACGTGCTAAGCATGCCGATGCTGCTCTTTTTAGCACCCGCGCACGCATTTGTGCGAAAACGCGTTTTAAGCGCATGCACATGCATCTTTTGGTAGACGCGGATGAAGTTTTCTGCAAAACCACAAGATGTGCATGCAAATGGTGCTTTTGGCAGAACGCGCACGTGGATTTCTACCAAACGACGTGCTAAGCATGCCGATGCTGCTCTTTTTAGCACCCGCGCACGCATTTGTGCGAAAACGCGTTTTAAGCATGCACATGCATCTTTTGGTAGACGCGGATGAAGTTTTCTGCAAAACCACAAGATGTGCATGCAAATGGTGCTTTTGGCAGAACGCGCACGTGGATTTCTACCAAACGACGTGCTAAGCATGCCGATGCTGCTCTTTTTAGCACCCGCGCACGCATTTGTGCGAAAACGCGTTTTAAGCATGCACATGCATCTTTTGGTAGACGCGGATGAAGTTTTCTGCAAAACCACAAGATGTGCGTGCAAATGGTGCTTTTGGCAGAACGCGCACGTGGATTTCTACCAAACGACGTGCTAAGCATGCCGATGCTGCTCTTTTTAGCACCCGCGCACGGATTTGTGCGAAAACGCGTTTTAAGCATGCACATGCATCTTTGGGTAGACGCGGATGAAGTTTTCTGCAAAACCACAAGATGTGCATGCAAATGGTGCTTTTGGCAGAGCGCGCACGTGGATTTCTACCAAACGACGTGCTAAGCATGCCGATGCTGCTCTTTTTAGCACCCGCGCACGGATTTGTGCGAAAACGCGTTTTAAGCATGCACATGCATCTTTTGGTAGACGCGGATGAAGTTTTCTGCAAAACCACAAGATGTGCATGCAAATGGTGCTTTTGGCAGAACGCGCACGTGGATTTCTACCAAACGACGTGCTAAGCATGCCGATGCTGCTCTTTTTAGCACCCGCGCACGCATTTGTGCGAAAACGCGTTTTAAGCATGCACATGCATCTTTTGGTAGACGCGGATGAAGTTTTCTGCAAAACCACAAGATGTGCATGCAAATGGTGCTTTTGGCAGAACGCGCACGTGGATTTCTACCAAACGACGTGCTAAGCATGCCGATGCTGCTCTTTTTAGCACCCGCGCACGGATTTGTGCGAAAACGCGTTTTAAGCATGCACATGCATCTTTTGGTAGACGCGGATGAAGTTTTCTGCAAAACCACAAGATGAGCATGCAAATGGTGCTTTTGGCAGAACGCGCACGTGGATTTCTACCAAACGACGTGCTAAGCATGCCGATGCATCTCTTTTTAGCACCCGCGCACGGATTTGTGCGAAAACGCGTTTTAAGCATGCACATGCATCTTTTGGTAGACGCGGATCAAGTTTTCGGCAAAACCACAAGATGTGCATGCAAATGGTGGTTTTGGCAGAACGCGCACGTGGATTTCTACCAAACGACGTGCTAAGCATGCCGATGCTGCTCTTTTTAGCACCCGCGCACGCATTTGTGCGAAAACGCGTTTTAAGCATGCACATGCATCTTTTGGTAGACGCGGATGAAGTTTTCTGCAAAACCACAAGATGTGCATGCAAATGGTGCTTTTGGCAGAACGCGCACGTGGATTTCTACCAAACGACGTGCTAAGCATGCCGATGCTGCTCTTTTTAGCACCCGCGCACGGATTTATGCGAAAACGCGTTTTAAGCATGCACATGCATCTTTTGGTAGACGCGGATGAAGTTTTCTGCAAAACCACAAGATGAGCATGCAAATGGTGCTTTTGGCAGAACGCGCACGTGGATTTCTACCAAACGACGTGCTAAGCATGCCGATGCTGCTCTTTTTAGCACCCGCACACGGATTTGTGCGAAAACGCGTTTTAAGCATGCACATGCATCTTTTGGTAGACGCGGATGAAGTTTTCTGCAAAACCACAAGATGTGCATGCAAATGGTGCTTTTGGCAGAGCGCGCACGTGGATTTCTACCAAACGACGTGCTAAGCATGCCGATGCTGCTCTTTTTAGCACCCGCGCACGCATTTGTGCGAAAACGCGTTTTAAGCATGCACATGCATCTTTTGGTAGACGCGGATGAAGTTTTCTGCAAAACCACAAGATGTGCATGCAAATGGTGCTTTTGGCAGAACGCGCACGTGGATTTCTACCAAACGACGTGCTAAGCATGCCGATGCTGCTCTTTTTAGCACCCGCGCACGGATTTGTGCGAAAACGCGTTTTAAGCATACACATGCATCTTTTGGTAGACGCGGATGAAGTTTTCTGCAAAACCACAAGATGTGCATGCAAATGGTGCTTTTGGCAGAACGCGCACGTGGATTTCTACCAAACGACGTGCTAAGCATGCCGATGCTGCTCTTTTTAGCACCCGCACACGGATTTGTGCGAAAACGCGTTTTAAGCATGCACATGCATCTTTTGGTAGACGCGGATGAAGTTTTCTGCAAAACCACAATATGTGCATGCAAATGGTGCTTTTGGCAGAACGCGCACGTGGATTTCTACCAAACGACGTGCTAAGCATGCCGATGCTGCTCTTTTTAGCACCCGCGCACGCATTTGTGCGAAAACGCGTTTTAAGCATGCACATGCATCTTTTGGTAGACGCGGATGAAGTTTTCTGCAAAACCACAAGATGTGCATGCAAATGGTGCTTTTGGCAGAACGCGCACGTGGATTTCTACCAAACGACGTGCTAAGCATGCCGATGCTGCTCTTTTTAGCACCCGCGCACGGATTTGTGCGAAAACGCGTTTTAAGCATGCACATGCATCTTTTGGTAGACGCGGATGAAGTTTTCTGCAAAACCACAAGATGTGCATGCAAATGGTGCTTTTGGCAGAACGCGCACGTGGATTTCTACCAAACGACGTGCTAAGCATGCCGATGCTGCTCTTTTTAGCACCCGCGCACGCATTTGTGCGAAAACGCGTTTTAAGCATGCACATGCATCTTTTGGTAGACGCGGATGAAGTTTTCTGCAAAACCACAAGATGTGCATGCAAATGGTGCTTTTGGCAGAACGCGCACGTGGATTTCTACCAAACGACGTGCTAAGCATGCCGATGCTGCTCTTTTTAGCACCCGCGCACGGATTTGTGCGAAAACGCGTTTTAAGCATACACATGCATCTTTTGGTAGACGCGGATGAAGTTTTCTGCAAAACCACAAGATGTGCATGCAAATGGTGCTTTTGGCAGAACGCGCACGTGGATTTCTACCAAACGACGTGCTAAGCATGCCGATGCTGCTCTTTTTAGCACCCGCGCACGGATTTGTGCGAAAACGCGTTTTAAGCATGCACATGCATCTTTTGGTAGACGCGGATGAAGTTTTCTGCAAAACCACAAGATGTGCATGCAAATGGTGCTTTTGGCAGAACGCGCACGTGGATTTCTACCAAACGACGTGCTAAGCATGCCGATGCTGCTCTTTTTAGCACCCGCGCACGCATTTGTGCGTAAACGCGTTTTAAGCATGCACATGCATCTTTTGGTAGACGCGGATGAAGTTTTCTGCAAAACCACAAGATGTGCATGCAAATGGTGCTTTTGGCAGAACGCGCACGTGGATTTCTACCAAACGACGTGCTAAGCATGCCGATGCTGCGCTTTTTAGCACCCGCTCACGCATTTGTGCGAAAACGCGTTTTAAGCATGCACATGCATCTTTTGGTAGACGCGGATGAAGTTTTCTGCAAAACCACAAGATGTGCATGCAAATGGTGCTTTTGGCAGAACGCGCACGTGGATTTCTACCAAACGACGTGCTAAGCATGCCGATGCTGCTCTTTTTAGCACCCGCGCACGGATTTGTGCGAAAACGCGTTTTAAGCATGCACATGCATCTTTTGGTAGACGCGGATGAAGTTTTCTGCAAAACCACAAGATGTGCATGCAAATGGTGCTTTTGGCAGAACGCGCACGTGGATTTCTACCAAACGACGTGCTAAGCATGCCGATGCTGCTCTTTTTAGCACCCGCGCACGCATTTGTGCGAAAACGCGTTTTAAGCATGCACATGCATCTTTTGGTAGACGCGGATGAAGTTTTCTGCAAAACCACAAGATGTGCATGCAAATGGTGCTTTTGGCAGAACGCGCACGTGGATTTCTACCAAACGACGTGCTAAGCATGCCGATGCTGCTCTTTTTAGCACCCGCGCACGGATTTGTGCGAAAACGCGTTTTAAGCATGCACATGCATCTTTTGGTAGACGCGGATGAAGTTTTCTGCAAAACCACAAGATGAGCATGCAAATGGTGCTTTTGGCAGAACGCGCACGTGGATTTCTACCAAACGACGTGCTAAGCATGCCGATGCATCTCTTTTTAGCACCCGCGCACGGATTTGTGCGAAAACGCGTTTTAAGCATGCACATGCATCTTTTGGTAGACGCGGATCAAGTTTTCGGCAAAACCACAAGATGTGCATGCAAATGGTGGTTTTGGCAGAACGCGCACGTGGATTTCTACCAAACGACGTGCTAAGCATGCCGATGCTGCTCTTTTTAGCACCCGCGCACGCATTTGTGCGAAAACGCGTTTTAAGCATGCACATGCATCTTTTGGTAGACGCGGATGAAGTTTTCTGCAAAACCACAAGATGTGCATGCAAATGGTGCTTTTGGCAGAACGCGCACGTGGATTTCTACCAAACGACGTGCTAAGCATGCCGATGCTGCTCTTTTTAGCACCCGCGCACGGATTTATGCGAAAACGCGTTTTAAGCATGCACATGCATCTTTTGGTAGACGCGGATGAAGTTTTCTGCAAAACCACAAGATGAGCATGCAAATGGTGCTTTTGGCAGAACGCGCACGTGGATTTCTACTAAACGACGTGCTAAGCATGCCGATGCTGCTCTTTTTAGCACCCGCACACGGATTTGTGCGAAAACGCGTTTTAAGCATGCACATGCATCTTTTGGTAGACGCGGATGAAGTTTTCTGCAAAACCACAAGATGTGCATGCAAATGGTGCTTTTGGCAGAGCGCGCACGTGGATTTCTACCAAACGACGTGCTAAGCATGCCGATGCTGCTCTTTTTAGCACCCGCGCACGCATTTGTGCGAAAACGCGTTTTAAGCATGCACATGCATCTTTTGGTAGACGCGGATGAAGTTTTCTGCAAAACCACAAGATGTGCATGCAAATGGTGCTTTTGGCAGAACGCGCACGTGGATTTCTACCAAACGACGTGCTAAGCATGCCGATGCTGCTCTTTTTAGCACCCGCGCACGGATTTGTGCGAAAACGCGTTTTAAGCATACACATGCATCTTTTGGTAGACGCGGATGAAGTTTTCTGCAAAACCACAAGATGTGCATGCAAATGGTGCTTTTGGCAGAACGCGCACGTGGATTTCTACCAAACGACGTGCTAAGCATGCCGATGCTGCTCTTTTTAGCACCCGCACACGGATTTGTGCGAAAACGCGTTTTAAGCATGCACATGCATCTTTTGGTAGACGCGGATGAAGTTTTCTGCAAAACCACAAGATGTGCATGCAAATGGTGCTTTTGGCAGAACGCGCACGTGGATTTCTACCAAACGACGTGCTAAGCATGCCGATGCTGCTCTTTTTAGCACCCGCGCACGCATTTGTGCGAAAACGCGTTTTAAGCATGCACATGCATCTTTTGGTAGACGCGGATGAAGTTTTCTGCAAAACCACAAGATGTGCATGCAAATGGTGCTTTTGGCAGAACGCGCACGTGGATTTCTACCAAACGACGTGCTAAGCATGCCGATGCTGCTCTTTTTAGCACCCGCGCACGGATTTGTGCGAAAACGCGTTTTAAGCATGCACATGCATCTTTTGGTAGACGCGGATGAAGTTTTCTGCAAAACCACAAGATGTGCATGCAAATGGTGCTTTTGGCAGAACGCGCACGTGGATTTCTACCAAACGACGTGCTAAGCATGCCGATGCTGCTCTTTTTAGCACCCGCGCACGCATTTGTGCGAAAACGCGTTTTAAGCATGCACATGCATCTTTTGGTAGACGCGGATGAAGTTTTCTGCAAAACCACAAGATGTGCATGCAAATGGTGCTTTTGGCAGAACGCGCACGTGGATTTCTACCAAACGACGTGCTAAGCATGCCGATGCTGCTCTTTTTAGCACCCGCGCACGGATTTGTGCGAAAACGCGTTTTAAGCATACACATGCATCTTTTGGTAGACGCGGATGAAGTTTTCTGCAAAACCACAAGATGTGCATGCAAATGGTGCTTTTGGCAGAACGCGCACGTGGATTTCTACCAAACGACGTGCTAAGCATGCCGATGCTGCTCTTTTTAGCACCCGCGCACGGATTTGTGCGAAAACGCGTTTTAAGCATGCACATGCATCTTTTGGTAGACGCGGATGAAGTTTTCTGCAAAACCACAAGATGTGCATGCAAATGGTGCTTTTGGCAGAACGCGCACGTGGATTTCTACCAAACGACGTGCTAAGCATGCCGATGCTGCTCTTTTTAGCACCCGCGCACGCATTTGTGCGTAAACGCGTTTTAAGCATGCACATGCATCTTTTGGTAGACGCGGATGAAGTTTTCTGCAAAACCACAAGATGTGCATGCAAATGGTGCTTTTGGCAGAACGCGCACGTGGATTTCTACCAAACGACGTGCTAAGCATGCCGATGCTGCGCTTTTTAGCACCCGCTCACGCATTTGTGCGAAAACGCGTTTTAAGCATGCACATGCATCTTTTGGTAGACGCGGATGAAGTTTTCTGCAAAACCACAAGATGTGCGTGCAAATGGTGCTTTTGGCAGAACGCGCACGTGGATTTCTACCAAACGACGTGCTAAGCATGCCGATGCTGCTCTTTTTAGCACCCGCGCACGGATTTGTGCGAAAACGCGTTTTAAGCATGCACATGCATCTTTTGGTAGACGCGGATGAAGTTTTCTGCAAAACCACAAGATGTGCATGCAAATGGTGCTTTTGGCAGAACGCGCACGTGGATTTCTACCAAACGACGTGCTAAGCATGCCGATGCTGCTCTTTTTAGCACCCGCGCACGCATTTGTGCGAAAACGCGTTTTAAGCATGCACATGCATCTTTTGGTAGACGCGGATGAAGTTTTCTGCAAAACCACAAGATGTGCATGCAAATGGTGCTTTTGGCAGAACGCGCACGTGGATTTCTACCAAACGACGTGCTAAGCATGCCGATGCTGCTCTTTTTAGCACCCGCGCACGGATTTGTGCGAAAACGCGTTTTAAGCATGCACATGCATCTTTTGGTAGACGCGGATGAAGTTTTCTGCAAAACCACAAGATGTGCATGCAAATGGTGCTTTTGGCAGAACGCGCACGTGGATTTCTACCAAACGACGTGCTAAGCATGCCGATGCTGCTCTTTTTAGCACCCGCGCACGCATTTGTGCGAAAACGCGTTTTAAGCATGCACATGCATCTTTTGGTAGACGCGGATGAAGTTTTCTGCAAAACCACAAGATGTGCATGCAAATGGTGCTTTTGGCAGAACGCGCACGTGGATTTCTACCAAACGACGTGCTAAGCATGCCGATGCTGCTCTTTTTAGCACCCGCGCACGGATTTGTGCGAAAACGCGTTTTAAGCATACACATGCATCTTTTGGTAGACGCGGATGAAGTTTTCTGCAAAACCACAAGATGTGCATGCAAATGGTGCTTTTGGCAGAACGCGCACGTGGATTTCTACCAAACGACGTGCTAAGCATGCCGATGCTGCTCTTTTTAGCACCCGCGCACGGATTTGTGCGAAAACGCGTTTTAAGCATGCACATGCATCTTTTGGTAGACGCGGATGAAGTTTTCTGCAAAACCACAAGATGTGCATGCAAATGGTGCTTTTGGCAGAACGCGCACGTGGATTTCTACCAAACGACGTGCTAAGCATGCCGATGCTGCTCTTTTTAGCACCCGCGCACGCATTTGTGCGTAAACGCGTTTTAAGCATGCACATGCATCTTTTGGTAGACGCGGATGAAGTTTTCTGCAAAACCACAAGATGTGCATGCAAATGGTGCTTTTGGCAGAACGCGCACGTGGATTTCTACCAAACGACGTGCTAAGCATGCCGATGCTGCGCTTTTTAGCACCCGCTCACGCATTTGTGCGAAAACGCGTTTTAAGCATGCACATGCATCTTTTGGTAGACGCGGATGAAGTTTTCTGCAAAACCACAAGATGTGCGTGCAAATGGTGCTTTTGGCAGAACGCGCACGTGGATTTCTACCAAACGACGTGCTAAGCATGCCGATGCTGCTCTTTTTAGCACCCGCGCACGGATTTGTGCGAAAACGCGTTTTAAGCATGCACATGCATCTTTTGGTAGACGCGGATGAAGTTTTCTGCAAAACCACAAGATGTGCATGCAAATGGTGCTTTTGGCAGAACGCGCACGTGGATTTCTACCAAACGACGTGCTAAGCATGCCGATGCTGCTCTTTTTAGCACCCGCGCACGGATTTGTGCGAAAACGCGTTTTAAGCATGCACATGCATCTTTTGGTAGACGCGGATGAAGTTTTCTGCAAAACCACAAGATGTGCATGCAAATGGTGCTTTTGGCAGAACGCGCACGTGGATTTCTACCAAACGACGTGCTAAGCATGCCGATGCTGCTCTTTTTAGCACCCGCGCACGGATTTGTGCGAAAACGCGTTTTAAGCATACACATGCATCTTTTGGTAGACGCGGATGAAGTTTTCTGCAAAACCACAAGATGTGCATGCAAATGGTGCTTTTGGCAGAACGCGCACGTGGATTTCTACCAAACGACGTGCTAAGCATGCCGATGCTGCTCTTTTTAGCACCCGCACACGGATTTGTGCGAAAACGCGTTTTAAGCATGCACATGCATCTTTTGGTAGACGCGGATGAAGTTTTCTGCAAAACCACAAGATGTGCATGCAAATGGTGCTTTTGGCAGAACGCGCACGTGGATTTCTACCAAACGACGTGCTAAGCATGCCGATGCTGCTCTTTTTAGCACCCGCGCACGCATTTGTGCGAAAACGCGTTTTAAGCATGCACATGCATCTTTTGGTAGACGCGGATGAAGTTTTCTGCAAAACCACAAGATGTGCATGCAAATGGTGCTTTTGGCAGAACGCGCACGTGGATTTCTACCAAACGACGTGCTAAGCATGCCGATGCTGCTCTTTTTAGCACCCGCGCACGGATTTGTGCGAAAACGCGTTTTAAGCATGCACATGCATCTTTTGGTAGACGCGGATGAAGTTTTCTGCAAAACCACAAGATGTGCATGCAAATGGTGCTTTTGGCAGAACGCGCACGTGGATTTCTACCAAACGACGTGCTAAGCATGCCGATGCTGCTCTTTTTAGCACCCGCGCACGCATTTGTGCGAAAACGCGTTTTAAGCATGCACATGCATCTTTTGGTAGACGCGGATGAAGTTTTCTGCAAAACCACAAGATGTGCATGCAAATGGTGCTTTTGGCAGAACGCGCACGTGGATTTCTACCAAACGACGTGCTAAGCATGCCGATGCTGCTCTTTTTAGCACCCGCGCACGGATTTGTGCGAAAACGCGTTTTAAGCATGCACATGCATCTTTTGGTAGACGCGGATGAAGTTTTCTGCAAAACCACAAGATGTGCATGCAAATGGTGCTTTTGGCAGAACGCGCACGTGGATTTCTACCAAACGACGTGCTAAGCATGCCGATGCTGCTCTTTTTAGCACCCGCGCACGTATTTGTGCGTAAACGCGTTTTAAGCATGCACATGCATCTTTTGGTAGACGCGGATGAAGTTTTCTGCAAAACCACAAGATGTGCATGCAAATGGTGCTTTTGGCAGAACGCGCACGTGGATTTCTACCAAACGACGTGCTAAGCATGCCGATGCTGCGCTTTTTAGCACCCGCGCACGCATTTGTGCGAAAACGCGTTTTAAGCATGCACATGCATCTTTTGGTAGACGCGGATGAAGTTTTCTGCAAAACCACAAGATGTGCGTGCAAATGGTGCTTTTGGCAGAACGCGCACGTGGATTTCTACCAAACGACGTGCTAAGCATGCCGATGCTGCTCTTTTTAGCACCCGCGCACGGATTTGTGCGAAAACGCGTTTTAAGCATGCACATGCATCTTTTGGTTCACGCGGATGAAGTTTTCTGCAAAACCACAAGATGTGCGTGCAAATGGTGCTTTTGGCAGAACGCGCACGTGGATTTCTACCAAACGACGTGCTAAGCATGCCGATGCTGCTCTTTTTAGCACCCGCGCACGGATTTGTGCGAAAACGCGTTTTAAGCATGCACATGCATCTTTTGGTAGACGCGGATGAAGTTTTCTGCAAAACCACAAGATGTGCATGCAAATGGTGCTTTTGGCAGAACGCGCACGTGGATTTCTACCAAACGACGTGCTAAGCATGCCGATGCTGCTCTTTTTAGCACCCGCGCACGCATTTGTGCGAAAACGCGTTTTAAGCATGCACATGCATCTTTTGGTAGACGCGGATGAAGTTTTCTGCAAAACCACAAGATGTGCGTGCAAATGGTGCTTTTGGCAGAACGCGCACGTGGATTTCTACCAAACGACGTGCTAAGCATGCCGATGCTGCTCTTTTTAGCACCCGCGCACGCATTTGTGCGAAAACGCGTTTTAAGCATGCACATGCATCTTTTGGTAGACGCGGATGAAGTTTTCTGCAAAACCACAAGATGTGCATGCAAATGGTGCTTTTGGCAGAACGCGCACGTGGATTTCTACCAAACGACGTGCTAAGCATGCCGATGCTGCTCTTTTTAGCACCCGCGCACGCATTTGTGCGAAAACGCGTTTTAAGCATGCACATGCATCTTTTGGTAGACGCGGATGAAGTTTTCTGCAAAACCACAAGATGTGCGTGCAAATGGTGCTTTTGGCAGAACGCGCACGTGGATTTCTACCAAACGACGTGCTAAGCATGCCGATGCTGCTCTTTTTAGCACCCGCGCACGGATTTGTGCGAAAACGCGTTTTAAGCATGCACATGCATCTTTGGGTAGACGCGGATGAAGTTTTCTGCAAAACCACAAGATGTGCATGCAAATGGTGCTTTTGGCAGAACGCGCACGTGGATTTCTACCAAACGACGTGCTAAGCATGCCGATGCTGCTCTTTTTAGCACCCGCGCACGGATTTGTGCGAAAACGCGTTTTAAGCATGCACATGCATCTTTTGGTAGACGCGGATGAAGTTTTCTGCAAAACCACAAGATGTGCATGCAAATGGTGCTTTTGGCAGAACGCGCACGTGGATTTCTACCAAACGACGTGCTAAGCATGCCGATGCTGCTCTTTTTAGCACCCGCGCACGCATTTGTGCGAAAACGCGTTTTAAGCATGCACATGCATCTTTTGGTAGACGCGGATGAAGTTTTCTGCAAAACCACAAGATGTGCATGCAAATGGTGCTTTTGGCAGAACGCGCACGTGGATTTCTACCAAACGACGTGCTAAGCATGCCGATGCTGCTCTTTTTAGCACCCGCGCACGGATTTGTGCGAAAACGCGTTTTAAGCATGCACATGCATCTTTTGGTAGACGCGGATGAAGTTTTCTGCAAAACCACAAGATGAGCATGCAAATGGTGCTTTTGGCAGAACGCGCACGTGGATTTCTACCAAACGACGTGCTAAGCATGCCGATGCATCTCTTTTTAGCACCCGCGCACGGATTTGTGCGAAAACGCGTTTTAAGCATGCACATGCATCTTTTGGTAGACGCGGATCAAGTTTTCGGCAAAACCACAAGATGTGCATGCAAATGGTGGTTTTGGCAGAACGCGCACGTGGATTTCTACCAAACGACGTGCTAAGCATGCCGATGCTGCTCTTTTTAGCACCCGCGCACGCATTTGTGCGAAAACGCGTTTTAAGCATGCACATGCATCTTTTGGTAGACGCGGATGAAGTTTTCTGCAAAACCACAAGATGTGCATGCAAATGGTGCTTTTGGCAGAACGCGCACGTAGATTTCTACCAAACGACGTGCTAAGCATGCCGATGCTGCTCTTTTTAGCACCCGCGCACGGATTTATGCGAAAACGCGTTTTAACCATGCACATGCATCTTTTGGTAGACGCGGATGAAGTTTTCTGCAAAACCACAAGATGAGCATGCAAATGGTGCTTTTGGCAGAACGCGCACGTGGATTTCTACCAAACGACGTGCTAAGCATGCCGATGCTGCTCTTTTTAGCACCCGCACACGGATTTGTGCGAAAACGCGTTTTAAGCATGCACATGCATCTTTTGGTAGACGCGGATGAAGTTTTCTGCAAAACCACAAGATGTGCATGCAAATGGTGCTTTTGGCAGAACGCGCACGTGGATTTCTACCAAACGACGTGCTAAGCATGCCGATGCTGCTCTTTTTAGCACCCGCGCACGCATTTGTGCGAAAACGCGTTTTAAGCATGCACATGCATCTTTTGGTAGACGCGGATGAAGTTTTCTGCAAAACCACAAGATGTGCATGCAAATGGTGCTTTTGGCAGAACGCGCACGTGGATTTCTACCAAACGACGTGCTAAGCATGCCGATGCTGCTCTTTTTAGCACCCGCGCACGGATTTGTGCGAAAACGCGTTGTAAGCATACACATGCATCTTTTGGTAGACGCGGATGAAGTTTTCTGCAAAACCACAAGATGTGCATGCAAATGGTGCTTTTGGCAGAACGCGCACGTGGATTTCTACCAAACGACGTGCTAAGCATGCCGATGCTGCTCTTTTTAGCACCCGCACACGGATTTGTGCGAAAACGCGTTTTAAGCATGCACATGCATCTTTTGGTAGACGCGGATGAAGTTTTCTGCAAAACCACAAGATGTGCATGCAAATGGTGCTTTTTGGCAGAACGCGCACGTGGATTTCTACCAAACGACGTGCTAAGCATGCCGATGCTGCTCTTTTTAGCACCCGCGCACGCATTTGTGCGAAAACGCGTTTTAAGCATGCACATGCATCTTTTGGTAGACGCGGATGAAGTTTTCTGCAAAACCACAAGATGTGCATGCAAATGGTGCTTTTGGCAGAACGCGCACGTGGATTTCTACCAAACGACGTGCTAAGCATGCCGATGCTGCTCTTTTTAGCACCCGCGCACGGATTTGTGCGAAAACGCGTTTTAAGCATGCACATGCATCTTTTGGTAGACGCGGATGAAGTTTTCTGCAAAACCACAAGATGTGCATGCAAATGGTGCTTTTTGCAGAACGCGCTCGTGGATTTCTACCAAACGACGTGCTAAGCATGTCGATGCTGCTCTTTTTAGCACCCGCGCACGCATTTGTGCGAAAACGCGTTTTAAGCATGCACATGCATCTTTTGGTAGACGCGGATGAAGTTTTCTGCAAAACCACAAGATGTGCATGCAAATGGTGCTTTTTGCAGAACGCGCACGTGGATTTCTACCAAACGACGTGCTAAGCATGCCGATGCTGCTCTTTTTAGCACCCGCGCACGGATTTGTGCGAAAACGCGTTTTAAGCATGCACATGCATCTTTTGGTAGACGCGGATGAAGTTTTCTGCAAAACCACAAGATGTGCATGCAAATGGTGCTTTTGGCAGAACGCGCACGTGGATTTCTACCAAACGACGTGCTAAGCATGCCGATGCTGCTCTTTTTAGCACCCGCGCACGGATTTGTGCGAAAACGCGTTTTAAGCATGCACATGCATCTTTTGGTAGACGCGGATGAAGTTTTCTGCAAAACCACAAGATGTGCATGCAAATGGTGCTTTTGGCAGAACGCGCACGTGGATTTCTACCAAACGACGTGCTAAGCATGCCGATGCTGCTCTTTTTAGCACCCGCGCACGCATTTGTGCGTAAACGCGTTTTAAGCATGCACATGCATCTTTTGGTAGACGCGGATGAAGTTTTCTGCAAAACCACAAGATGTGCATGCAAATGGTGCTTTTGGCAGAACGCGCACGTGGATTTCTACCAAACGACGTGCTAAGCATGCCGATGCTGCGCTTTTTAGCACCCGCGCACGCATTTGTGCGAAAACGCGTTTTAAGCATGCACATGCATCTTTTGGTAGACGCGGATGAAGTTTTCTGCAAAACCACAAGATGTGCGTGCAAATGGTGCTTTTGGCAGAACGCGCACGTGGATTTCTACCAAACGACGTGCTAAGCATGCCGATGCTGCTCTTTTTAGCACCCGCGCACGGATTTGTGCGAAAACGCGTTTTAAGCATGCACATGCATCTTTTGGTAGACGCGGATGAAGTTTTCTGCAAAACCACAAGATGTGCATGCAAATGGTGCTTTTGGCAGAACGCGCACGTGGATTTCTACCAAACGACGTGCTAAGCATGCCGATGCTGCTCTTTTTAGCACCCGCGCACGGATTTGTGCGAAAACGCGTTTTAAGCATGCACATGCATCTTTTGGTAGACGCGGATGAAGTTTTCTGCAAAACCACAAGATGTGCATGCAAATGGTGCTTTTGGCAGAACGCGCACGTGGATTTCTACCAAACGACGTGCTAAGCATGCCGATGCTGCTCTTTTTAGCACCCGCGCACGGATTTGTGCGAAAACGCGTTTTAAGCATACACATGCATCTTCTGGTAGACGCGGATGAAGTTTTCTGCAAAACCACAAGATGTGCATGCAAATGGTGCTTTTGGCAGAACGCGCACGTGGATTTCTACCAAACGACGTGCTAAGCATGCCGATGCTGCTCTTTTTAGCACCCGCGCACGGATTTGTGCGAAAACGCGTTTTAAGCATGCACATGCATCTTTTGGTAGACGCGGATCAAGTTTTCGGCAAAACCACAAGATGTGCATGCAAATGGTGGTTTTGGCAGAACGCGCACGTGGATTTCTACCAAACGACGTGCTAAGCATGCCGATGCTGCTCTTTTTAGCACCCGCGCACGCATTTGTGCGAAAACGCGTTTTAAGCATGCACATGCATCTTTTGGTAGACGCGGATGAAGTTTTCTGCAAAACCACAAGATGTGCATGCAAATGGTGCTTTTGGCAGAACGCGCACGTGGATTTCTACCAAACGACGTGCTAAGCATGCCGATGCTGCTCTTTTTAGCACCCGCGCACGGATTTGTGCGAAAACGCGTTTTAAGCATGCACATGCATCTTTTGGTAGACGCGGATGAAGTTTTCTGCAAAACCACAAGATGTGCATGCAAATGGTGCTTTTGGCAGAACGCGCACGTGGATTTCTACCAAACGACGTGCTAAGCATGCCGATGCTGCTCTTTTTAGCACCCGCGCACGGATTTGTGCGAAAACGCGTTTTAAGCATGCACATGCATCTTTTGGTAGACGCGGATGAAGTTTTCTGCAAAACCACAAGATGTGCATGCAAATGGTGCTTTTGGCAGAACGCGCACGTGGATTTCTACCAAACGACGTGCTAAGCATGCCGATGCTGCTCTTTTTAGCACCCGCGCACGCATTTGTGCGAAAACGCGTTTTAAGCATGCACATGCATCTTTTGGTAGACGCGGATGAAGTTTTCTGCAAAACCACAAGATGTGCATGCAAATGGTGCTTTTGGCAGAACGCGCACGTGGATTTCTACCAAACGACGTGCTAAGCATGCCGATGCTGCGCTTTTTAGCACCCGCGCACGCATTTGTGCGAAAACGCGTTTTAAGCATGCACATGCATCTTTTGGTAGACGCGGATGAAGTTTTCTGCAAAACCACAAGATGTGCGTGCAAATGGTGCTTTTGGCAGAACGCGCACGTGGATTTCTACCAAACGACGTGCTAAGCATGCCGATGCTGCTCTTTTTAGCACCCGCGCACGGATTTGTGCGAAAACGCGTTTTAAGCATGCACATGCATCTTTTGGTAGACGCGGATGAAGTTTTCTGCAAAACCACAAGATGTGCATGCAAATGGTGCTTTTGGCAGAACGCGCACGTGGATTTCTACCAAACGACGTGCTAAGCATGCCGATGCTGCTCTTTTTAGCACCCGCGCACGGATTTGTGCGAAAACGCGTTTTAAGCATGCACATGCATCTTTTGGTAGACGCGGATGAAGTTTTCTGCAAAACCACAAGATGTGCATGCAAATGGTGCTTTTGGCAGAACGCGCACGTGGATTTCTACCAAACGACGTGCTAAGCATGCCGATGCTGCTCTTTTTAGCACCCGCGCACGGATTTGTGCGAAAACGCGTTTTAAGCATACACATGCATCTTCTGGTAGACGCGGATGAAGTTTTCTGCAAAACCACAAGATGTGCATGCAAATGGTGCTTTTGGCAGAACGCGCACGTGGATTTCTACCAAACGACGTGCTAAGCATGCCGATGCTGCTCTTTTTAGCACCCGCGCACGGATTTGTGCGAAAACGCGTTTTAAGCATGCACATGCATCTTTTGGTAGACGCGGATCAAGTTTTCGGCAAAACCACAGGATGTGCATGCAAATGGTGGTTTTGGCAGAACGCGCACGTGGATTTCTACCAAACGACGTGCTAAGCATGCCGATGCTGCTCTTTTTAGCACCCGCGCACGCATTTGTGCGAAAACGCGTTTTAAGCATGCACATGCATCTTTTGGTAGACGCGGATGAAGTTTTCTGCAAAACCACAAGATGTGCATGCAAATGGTGCTTTTGGCAGAACGCGCACGTGGATTTCTACCAAACGACGTGCTAAGCATGCCGATGCTGCTCTTTTTAGCACCCGCGCACGGATTTGTGCGAAAACGCGTTTTAAGCATGCACATGCATCTTTTGGTAGACGCGGATGAAGTTTTCTGCAAAAACCACAAGATGTGCATGCAAATGGTGCTTTTGGCAGAACGCGCACGTGGATTTCTACCAAACGACGTGCTAAGCATGCCGATGCTGCTCTTTTTAGCACCCGCGCACGGATTTGTGCGAAAACGCGTTTTAAGCATGCACATGCATCTTTTGGTAGACGCGGATGAAGTTTTCTGCAAAACCACAAGATGTGCATGCAAATGGTGCTTTTGGCAGAACGCGCACGTGGATTTCTACCAAACGACGTGCTAAGCATGCCGATGCTGCTCTTTTTAGCACCCGCGCACGGATTTGTGCGAAAACGCGTTTTAAGCATGCACATGCATCTTTTGGTAGACGCGGATGAAGTTTTCTGCAAAACCACAAGATGTGCATGCAAATGGTGCTTTTGGCAGAACGCGCACGTGGATTTCTACCAAACGACGTGCTAAGCATGCCGATGCTGCTCTTTTTAGCACCCGCGCACGGATTTGTGCGAAAACGCGTTTTAAGCATACACATGCATCTTCTGGTAGACGCGGATGAAGTTTTCTGCAAAACCACAAGATGTGCATGCAAATGGTGGTTTTGGCAGAACGCGCACGTGGATTTCTACCAAACGACGTGCTAAGCATGCCGATGCTGCTCTTTTTAGCACCCGCGCACGCATTTGTGCGAAAACGCGTTTTAAGCATGCACATGCATCTTTTGGTAGACGCGGATGAAGTTTTCTGCAAAACCACAAGATGTGCATGCAAATGGTGCTTTTGGCAGAACGCGCACGTGGATTTCTACCAAACGACGTGCTAAGCATGCCGATGCTGCTCTTTTTAGCACCCGCGCACGGATTTGTGCGAAAACGCGTTTTAAGCATGCACATGCATCTTTTGGTAGACGCGGATGAAGTTTTCTGCAAAACCACAAGATGTGCATGCAAATGGTGCTTTTGGCAGAACGCGCACGTGGATTTCTACCAACGACGTGCTAAGCATGCCGATGCTGCTCTTTTTAGCACCCGCGCACGGATTTGTGCGAAAACGCGTTTTAAGCATGCACATGCATCTTTTGGTAGACGCGGATGAAGTTTTCTGCAAAACCACAAGATGTGCATGCAAATGGTGCTTTTGGCAGAACGCGCACGTGGATTTCTACCAAACGACGTGCTAAGCATGCCGATGCTGCTCTTTTTAGCACCCGCGCACGCATTTGTGCGAAAACGCGTTTTTTAAAGCATGCACATGCATCTTTTGGTAGACGCGGATGAAGTTTCTGCAAAACCACAAGATGTGCATGCAAATGGTGCTTTTGGCAGAACGCGCACATGGATTTCTACCAAACGACGTGCTAAGCATGCCGAGGCTGCTCTTTTTAGCACCCGCGCACGGATTTATGCGAAATCGCGTTTTAAGCATGCACATGCATCTTTTGGTAGACGCGGATGAAGTTTTCTGCAAAACCACAAGATGAGCATGCAAATGGTGCTTTTGGCAGAACGCGCACGTGGATTTCTACCAAACGACGTGCTAAGCATGCCGATGCTGCTCTTTTTAGCACCCGCACACGGATTTGTGCGAAAACGCGTTTTAAGCATGCACATGCATCTTTTGGTAGACGCGGATGAAGTTTTCTGCAAAACCACAAGATGTGCATGCAAATGGTGCTTTTGGCAGAACGCGCACGTGGATTTCTACCAAACGACGTGCTAAGCATGCCGATGCTGCTCTTTTTAGCACCCGCGCACGCATTTGTGCGTAAACGCGTTTTAAGCATGCACATGCATCTTTTGGTAGACGCGGATGAAGTTTTCTGCAAAAACCACAAGATGTGCATGCAAATGGTGCTTTTGGCAGAACGCGCACGTGGATTTCTACCAAACGACGTGCTAAGCATGCCGATGCTGCTCTTTTTAGCACCCGCGCACGCATTTGTGCGAAAACGCGTTTTAAGCATGCACATGCATCTTTTGGTAGACGCGGATGAAGTTTTCTGCAAAACCACAAGATGTGCGTGCAAATGGTGCTTTTGGCAGAACGCGCACGTGGATTTCTACCAAACGACGTGCTAAGCATGCCGATGCTGCTCTTTTTAGCACCCGCGCACGGATTTGTGCGAAAACGCGTTTTAAGCATGCACATGCATCTTTTGGTAGACGCGGATGAAGTTTTATGCATAACCACAAGATGTGCATGCAAATGGTGCTTTTGGCAGAACGCGCACGTGGATTTCTACCAAACGACGTGCTAAGCATGCCGATGCTGCTCTTTTTAGCACCCGCGCACGGATTTGTGCGAAAACGCGTTTTAAGCATGCACATGCATCTTTTGGTAGACGCGGATGAAGTTTTCTGCAAACCACAAGATGTGCATGCAAATGGTGCTTTTGGCAGAACGCGCACGTGGATTTCTACCAAACGACGTGCTAAGCATGCCGATGCTGCTCTTTTTAGCACCCGCGCACGCATTTGTGCGAAAACGCGTTTTAAGCATGCACATGCATCTTTTGGTAGACGCGGATGAAGTTTTCTGCAAAACCACAAGATGTGCATGCAAATGGTGCTTTTGGCAGAACGCGCACGTGGATTTCTACCAAACGACGTGCTAAGCATGCCGATGCTGCTCTTTTTAGCACCCGCGCACGGATTTGTGCGAAAACGCGTTTTAAGCATGCACATGCATCTTTTGGTAGACGCGGATGAAGTTTTCTGCAAAACCACAAGATGTGCATGCAAATGGTGCTTTTGGCAGAACGCGCACGTGGATTTCTACCAAACCACGTGCTAAGCATGCCGATGCTGCTCTTTTTAGCACCCGCGCACGGATTTGTGCGAAAACGCGTTTAAGCATGCACATGCATCTTTTGGTAGACGCGGATGAAGTTTTCTGCAAAACCACAAGATGTGCATGCAAATGGTGCTTTTGGCAGAACGCGCACGTGGATTTCTACCAAACGACGTGCTAAGCATGCCGATGCTGCTCTTTTTAGCACCCGCGCACGCATTTGTGCGAAAACGCGTTTTTAAGCATGCACATGCATCTTTTGGTAGACGCGGATGAAGTTTTCTGCAAAACCACAAGATGTGCATGCAAATGGTGCTTTTGGCAGAACGCGCACGTGGATTTCTACCAAACGACGGGCTAAGCATGCCGATGCTGCTCTTTTTAGCACCCGCGAACGGATTTGTGCGAAAACGCGTTTTAAGCATGCACATGCATCTTTTGGTAGACGCGGATGAAGTTTTTTGCAAAACCACAAGATGTGCATGCAAATGGTGCTTTTGGCAGAACGCGCACGTGGATTTCTACCAAACGACGTGCTAAGCATGCCGATGCTGCTCTTTTTAGCACCCGCGCACGCATTTGTGCGAAAACGCGTTTTAAGCATGCACATGCATCCTTTGGTAGACGCGGATGAAGTTTTCTGCAAAACCACAAGATGTGCATGCAAATGGTGCTTTTGGCAGAACGCGCACGTGGATTTCTACCAAACGACGTGCTAAGCATGCCGATGCTGCTCTTTTTAGCACCCGCGCACGCATTTGTGCGAAAACGCGTTTTAAGCATGCACATGCAACTTTTGGTAGACGCGGATGAAGTTTTCTGCAAAACCACAAGATGTGCGTGCAAATGGTGCTTTTGGCAGAACGCGCACGTGAATTTCTACCAAACGACGGGCTAAGCATGCCGATGCTGCTCTTTTTAGCACCCGGGAACGGATTTGTGCGGAAAACGCGTTTTAAGCATGCACATGCATCTTTTGGTAGACGCGGATGAAGTTTTCTGCAAAACCACAAGATGTGCATGCAAATGGTGCTTTTGGCAGAACGCGCACGTGGATTTCTACCAAACGACGTGCTAAGCATGCCGATGCTGCTCTTTTTAGCACCCGCGCACGCATTTGTGCGAAAACGCGTTTTAAGCATGCACATGCATCCTTTGGTAGACGCGGATGAAGTTTTCTGCAAAACCACAAGATGCGCATGCAAATGGCGCTTTTTGCAGAACGCGCACGTGGATTTCTACCAAACTACGTGCTAAGCATACCGATGCTACTCTTTTTTAGCACCCGCGCACGCATTTGTGCGAAAACGCGTTTTAAGCATGCACATGCATCTTTTGGTAGACGCGGATGAAGTTTTCTGCAAAACCACAAGATGTGCATGCAAATGGTGCTTTTGGCAGAACGCGCACGTGGATTTCTACCAAACGACGTGCTAAGCATGCCGATGCTGCTCTTTTTAGCACCCGCGCACGCATTTGTGCGAAAACGCGTTTTTAAGCATGCACATGCATCTTTTGGTAGACGCGGATGAAGTTTTCTGCAAAACCACAAGATGTGCGTGCAAATGGTGCTTTTGGCAGAAACGCGCACGTGGATTTCTACCAAACGACGTGCTAAGCATGCCGATGCTGCTCTTTTTAGCACCCCGCGCACGGATTTGTGCGAAAAACGCGTTTTAAGCATGCACATGCATCTTTTGGTAGACGCGGATGAAGTTTTCTGCAAAACCACAAGATGTGCAATGGTGCTTTTGGCAGAACGCGCACGTGGATTTCTACCAAACGACGTGCTAAGCATGCCGATGCTGCTCTTTTTAGCACCCGCGCACGGATTTGTGCGAAAACGCGTTTTAAGCATGCACATGCATCTTTTGGTAGACGCGGATGAAGTTTTCTGCAAAACCACAGGATGTGCATGCAAATGGTGCTTTTGGCAGAACGCGCACGTGGATTTCTACCAAACGACGTGCTAAGCATGCCGATGCTGCTCTTTTTAGCACCCGCGCACGGATTTGTGCGAAAACGCGTTTTAAGCATGCACATGCATCTTTTGGTAGACGCGGATGAAGTTTTCTGCAAAACCACAAGATGAGCATGCAAATGGTGCTTTTGGCAGAACGCGCACGTGGATTTCTACCAAACGACGTGCTAAGCATGCCGATGCTGCTCTTTTTAGCACCCGCGCACGGATTTGTGCGAAAACGCGTTTTAAGCATGCACATGCATCTTTTGGTAGACGCGGATGAAGTTTTCTGCAAAACCACAAGATGTGCATGCAAATGGTGCTTTTGGCAGAACGCGCACGTGGATTTCTACCAAACGACGTGCTAAGCATGCCGATGCTGCTCTTTTTAGCACCCGCGCACGGATTTGTGCGAAAACGCGTTTTAAGCATGCACATGCATCTTTTGGTAGACGCGGATGAAGTTTTCTGCAAAACCACAAGATGTGCATGCAAATGGTGCTTTTGGCAGAACGCGCACGTGGATTTCTACCAAACGACGTGCTAAGCATGCCGATATTGCTCTTTTTAGCACCCGCGCACGGATTTGTGCGAAAACGCGTTTTAAGCATGCACATGCATCTTTTGGTAGACGCGGATGAAGTTTTCTGCAAAACCACAAGATGTGCATGCAAATGGTGCTTTTGGCAGAACGCGCTCGTGGATTTCTACCAAACGACGTGCTAAGCATGCCGATGCTGCTCTTTTTAGCACCCGCGCACGCATTTGTGCGAAAACGCGTTTTAAGCATGCACATGCATCTTTTGGTAGACGCGGATGAAGTTTTCTGCAAAACCACAAGATGTGCGTGCAAATGGTGCTTTTGGCAGAACGCGCACGTGGATTTCTACCAAACGACGTGCTAAGCATGCCGATGCTGCTCTTTTTAGCACCCGCGCACGGATTTGTGCGAAAACGCGTTTTAAGCATGCACATGCATCTTTTGGTAGACGCGGATGAAGTTTTCTGCAAAACCACAAGATGTGCATGCAAATGGTGCTTTTGGCAGAACGCGCACGTGGATTTCTACCAAACGACGTGCTAAGCATGCCGATGCTGCTCTTTTTAGCACCCGCGCACGCATTTGTGCGAAAACGCGTTTTAAGCATGCACATGCATCTTTTGGTAGACGCGAATGAAGTTTTCTGCAAAACCACAAGATGTGCGTGCAAATGGTGCTTTTGGCAGAACGCGCACGTGGATTTCTACCAAACGACGTGCTAAGCATGCCGATGCTGCTCTTTTTAGCACCCGCGCACGGATTTGTGCGAAAACGCGTTTTAAGCATGCACATGCATCTTTTGGTAGACGCGGATGAAGTTTTCTGCAAAACCACAAGATGTGCATGCAAATGGTGCTTTTGGCAGAACGCGCACGTGGATTTCTACCAAACGACGTGCTAAGCATGCCGATGCTGCTCTTTTTAGCACCCACGCACGCATTTGTGCGAAAACGCGTTTTAAGCATGCACATGCATCTTTTGGTAGACGCGGATGAAGTTTTCTGCAAAACCACAAGATGAGCATGCAAATGGTGCTTTTGGCAGAACGCGCACGTGGATTTCTACCAAACGACGTGCTAAGCATGCCGATGCTGCTCTTTTTAGCACCCGCGCACGGATTTGTGCGAAAACGCGTTTTAAGCATGCACATGCATCTTTTGGTAGACGCGGATCAAGTTTTCGGCAAAACCACAAGATGTGCATGCAAATGGTGGTTTTGGCAGAACGCGCACGTGGATTTCTACCAAACGACGTGCTAAGCATGCCGATGCTGCTCTTTTTAGCACCCGCGCACGCATTTGTGCGAAAACGCGTTTTAAGCATGCACATGCATCTTTTGGTAGACGCGGATGAAGTTTTCTGCAAAACCACAAGATGTGCATGCAAATGGTGCTTTTGGCAGAACGCGCACGTGGATTTCTACCAAACGACGTGCTAAGCATGCCGATGCTGCTCTTTTTAGCACCCGCGCACGGATTTGTGCGAAAACGCGTTTTAAGCATGCACATGCATCTTTTGGTAGACGCGGATGAAGTTTTCTGCAAAACCACAAGATGTGCATGCAAATGGTGCTTTTGGCAGAACGCGCACGTGGATTTCTACCAAACGACGTGCTAAGCATGCCGATGCTGCTCTTTTTAGCACCCGCGCACGGATTTGTGCGAAAACGCGTTTTAAGCATGCACATGCATCTTTTGGTAGACGCGGATGAAGTTTTCTGCAAAACCACAAGATGTGCATGCAAATGGTGCTTTTGGCAGAACGCGCACGTGGATTTCTACCAAACGACGTGCTAAGCATGCCGATGCTGCTCTTTTTAGCACCCGCGCACGCATTTGTGCGAAAACGCGTTTTAAGCATGCACATGCATCTTTTGGTAGACGCGGATGAAGTTTTCTGCAAAACCACAAGATGTGCATGCAAATGGTGCTTTTGGCAGAACGCGCACGTGGATTTCTACCAAACGACGTGCTAAGCATGCCGATGCTGCTCTTTTTAGCACCCGCGCACGCATTTGTGCGAAAACGCGTTTTAAGCATGCACATGCATCTTTTGGTAGACGCGGATGAAGTTTTCTGCAAAACCACAAGATGTGCGTGCAAATGGTGCTTTTGGCAGAACGCGCACGTGGATTTCTACCAAACGACATGCTAAGCATGCCGATGCTGCTCTTTTTAGCACCCGCGCACGGATTTGTGCGAAAACGCGTTTTAAGCATGCACATGCATCTTTTGGTAGACGCGGATGAAGTTTTCTGCAAAACCACAAGATGTGCATGCAAATGGTGCTTTTGGCAGAACGCGCACGTGGATTTCTACCAAACGACGTGCTAAGCATGCCGATGCTGCTCTTTTTAGCACCCGCGCACGGATTTGTGCGAAAACGCGTTTTAAGCATGCACATGCATCTTTTGGTAGACGCGGATGAAGTTTTCTGCAAAACCACAGGATGTGCATGCAAATGGTGCTTTTGGCAGAACGCGCACGTGGATTTCTACCAAACGACGTGCTAAGCATGCCGATGCTGCTCTTTTTAGCACCCGCGCACGGATTTGTGCGAAAACGCGTTTTAAGCATGCACATGCATCTTTTGGTAGACGCGGATGAAGTTTTCTGCAAAACCACAAGATGAGCATGCAAATGGTGCTTTTGGCAGAACGCGCACGTGGATTTCTTACCAAACGACGTGCTCAGCATGCCGATGCTGCTCTTTTTAGCACCCGCGCACGGATTTGTGCGAAAACGCGTTTTAAGCATGCACATGCATCTTTTGGTAGACGCGGATGAAGTTTTCTGCAAAACCACAAGATGTGCATGCAAATGGTGCTTTTGGCAGAACGCGCACGTGGATTTCTACCAAACGACGTGCTAAGCATGCCGATGCTGCTCTTTTTAGCACCCGCGCACGGATTTGTGCGAAAACGCGTTTTAAGCATGCACATGCATCTTTTGGTAGACGCGGATGAAGTTTTCTGCAAAACCACAAGATGTGCATGCAAATGGTGCTTTTGGCAGAACGCGCACGTGGATTTCTACCAAACGACGTGCTAAGCATGCCGATATTGCTCTTTTTAGCACCCGCGCACGGATTTGTGCGAAAACGCGTTTTAAGCATGCACATGCATCTTTTGGTAGACGCGGATGAAGTTTTCTGCAAAACCACAAGATGTGCATGCAAATGGTGCTTTTGGCAGAACGCGCTCGTGGATTTCTACCAAACGACGTGCTAAGCATGCCGATGCTGCTCTTTTTAGCACCCGCGCACGCATTTGTGCGAAAACGCGTTTTAAGCATGCACATGCATCTTTTGGTAGACGCGGATGAAGTTTTCTGCAAAACCACAAGATGTGCGTGCAAATGGTGCTTTTGGCAGAACGCGCACGTGGATTTCTACCAAACGACGTGCTAAGCATGCCGATGCTGCTCTTTTTAGCACCCGCGCACGGATTTGTGCGAAAACGCGTTTTAAGCATGCACATGCATCTTTTGGTAGACGCGGATGAAGTTTTCTGCAAAACCACAAGATGTGCATGCAAATGGTGCTTTTGGCAGAACGCGCACGTGGATTTCTACCAAACGACGTGCTAAGCATGCCGATGCTGCTCTTTTTAGCACCCGCGCACGCATTTGTGCGAAAACGCGTTTTAAGCATGCACATGCATCTTTTGGTAGACGCGGATGAAGTTTTCTGCAAAACCACAAGATGTGCGTGCAAATGGTGCTTTTGGCAGAACGCGCACGTGGATTTCTACCAAACGACGTGCTAAGCATGCCGATGCTGCTCTTTTTAGCACCCGCGCACGGATTTGTGCGAAAACGCGTTTTAAGCATGCACATGCATCTTTTGGTAGACGCGGATGAAGTTTTCTGCAAAACCACAAGATGTGCATGCAAATGGTGCTTTTGGCAGAACGCGCACGTGGATTTCTACCAAACGACGTGCTAAGCATGCCGATGCTGCTCTTTTTAGCACCCACGCACGCATTTGTGCGAAAACGCGTTTTAAGCATGCACATGCATCTTTTGGTAGACGCGGATGAAGTTTTCTGCAAAACCACAAGATGAGCATGCAAATGGTGCTTTTGGCAGAACGCGCACGTGGATTTCTACCAAACGACGTGCTAAGCATGCCGATGCTGCTCTTTTTAGCACCCGCGCACGGATTTGTGCGAAAACGCGTTTTAAGCATGCACATGCATCTTTTGGTAGACGCGGATCAAGTTTTCGGCAAAACCACAAGATGTGCATGCAAATGGTGGTTTTGGCAGAACGCGCACGTGGATTTCTACCAAACGACGTGCTAAGCATGCCGATGCTGCTCTTTTTAGCACCCGCGCACGCATTTGTGCGAAAACGCGTTTTAAGCATGCACATGCATCTTTTGGTAGACGCGGATGAAGTTTTCTGCAAAACCACAAGATGTGCATGCAAATGGTGCTTTTGGCAGAACGCGCACGTGGATTTCTACCAAACGACGTGCTAAGCATGCCGATGCTGCTCTTTTTAGCACCCGCGCACGGATTTGTGCGAAAACGCGTTTTAAGCATGCACATGCATCTTTTGGTAGACGCGGATGAAGTTTTCTGCAAAACCACAAGATGTGCATGCAAATGGTGCTTTTGGCAGAACGCGCACGTGGATTTCTACCAAACGACGTGCTAAGCATGCCGATGCTGCTCTTTTTAGCACCCGCGCACGGATTTGTGCGAAAACGCGTTTTAAGCATGCACATGCATCTTTTGGTAGACGCGGATGAAGTTTTCTGCAAAACCACAAGATGTGCATGCAAATGGTGCTTTTGGCAGAACGCGCACGTGGATTTCTACCAAACGACGTGCTAAGCATGCCGATGCTGCTCTTTTTAGCACCCGCGCACGCATTTGTGCGAAAACGCGTTTTAAGCATGCACATGCATCTTTTGGTAGACGCGGATGAAGTTTTCTGCAAAACCACAAGATGTGCATGCAAATGGTGCTTTTGGCAGAACGCGCACGTGGATTTCTACCAAACGACGTGCTAAGCATGCCGATGCTGCTCTTTTTAGCACCCGCGCACGGATTTATGCGAAAACGCGTTTTAAGCATGCACATGCATCTTTTGGTAGACGCGGATGAAGTTTTCTACAAAACCACAAGATGAGCATGCAAATGGTGCTTTTGGCAGAACGCGCACGTGGATTTCTACCAAACGACGTGCTAAGCATGCCGATGCTGCTCTTTTTAGCACCCGCACACGGATTTGTGCGAAAACGCGTTTTAAGCATGCACATGCATCTTTTGGTAGACGCGGATGAAGTTTTCTGCAAAACCACAAGATGTGCATGCAAATGGTGCTTTTGGCAGAACGCGCACGTGGATTTCTACCAAACGACGTGCTAAGCATGCCGATGCTGCTCTTTTTAGCACCCGCGCACGCATTTGTGCGAAAACGCGTTTTAAGCATGCACATGCATCTTTTGGTAGACGCGGATGAAGTTTTCTGCAAAACCACAAGATGTGCATGCAAATGGTGCTTTTGGCAGAACGCGCACGTGGATTTCTACCAAACGACGTGCTAAGCATGCCGATGCTGCTCTTTTTAGCACCCGCGCACGGATTTGTGCGAAAACGCGTTTTAAGCATGCACATGCATCTTTTGGTAGACGCGGATGAAGTTTTCTGCAAAACCACAAGATGTGCATGCAAATGGTGCTTTTGGCAGAACGCGCACGTGGATTTCTACCAAACGACGTGCTAAGCATGCCGATGCTGCTCTTTTTAGCACCCGCGCATGGATTTGTGCGAAAACGCGTTTTAAGCATGCACATGCATCTTTTGGTAGACGCGGATGAAGTTTTCTGCAAAACCACAAGATGTGCATGCAAATGGTGCTTTTGGCAGAACGCGCACGTGGATTTCTACCAAACGACGTGCTAAGCATGCCGATGCTGCTCTTTTTAGCACCCGCGCACGCATTTGTGCGAAAACGCGTTTTAAGCATGCACATGCATCTTGTGGTAGACGCGGATGAAGTTTTCTGCAAAACCACAAGATGTGCATGCAAATGGTGCTTTTGGCAGAACGCGCACGTGGATTTCTACCAAAGACGTGCTAAGCATGCCGATGCTGCTCTTTTTAGCACCCGCGCACGCATTTGTGCGAAAACGCGTTTTAAAGCATGCACATGCATCTTTTGGTAGACGCGGATGAAGTTTTCTGCAAAACCACAAGATGTGCGTGCAAATGGTGCTTTTGGCAGAACGCGCACGTGGATTTCTACCAAACGACGTGCTAAGCATGCCGATGCTGCTCTTTTTAGCACCCGCGCACGGATTTGTGCGAAAACGCGTTTTTAAGCATGCACATGCATCTTTTGGTAGACGCGGATGAAGTTTTCTGCAAAACCACAAGATGTGCATGCAAATGGTGCTTTTGGCAGAACGCGCACGTGGATTTCTACCAAACGACGTGCTAAGCATGCCGATGCTGCTCTTTTTAGCACCCGCGCACGGATTTGTGCGAAAACGCGTTTTAAGCATGCACATGCATCTTTTGGTAGACGCGGATGAAGTTTTCTGCAAAACCACAAGATGTGCATGCAAATGGTGCTTTTGGCAGAACGCGCACGTGGATTTCTACCAAACGACGTGCTAAGCATGCCGATGCTGCTCTTTTTAGCACCCGCGCACGCATTTGTGCGAAAACGCGTTTTTAAGCATGCACATGCATCTTTTGGTAGACGCGGATGAAGTTTTCTGCAAAACCACAAGATGTGCATGCAAATGGTGCTTTTGGCAGAACGCGCACGTGGATTTCTACCAAACGACGTGCTAAGCATGCCGATGCTGCTCTTTTTAGCACCCGCGCACGGATTTGTGCGAAAACGCGTTTTAAGCATGCACATGCATCTTTTGGTAGACGCGGATGAAGTTTTCTGCAAAACCACAAGATGTGCATGCAAATGGTGCTTTTGGCAGAACGCGCACGTGGATTTCTACCAAACGACGTGCTAAGCATGCCGATGCTGCTCTTTTTAGCACCCGCGCACGGATTTGTGCGAAAACGCGTTTTAAGCATGCACATGCATCTTTTGGTAGACGCGGATGAAGTTTTCTGCAAAACCACAAGATGTGCATGCAAATGGTGCTTTTGGCAGAACGCGCACGTGGATTTCTACCAAACGACGTGCTAAGCATGCCGATGCTGCTCTTTTTAGCACCCGCGCACGCATTTGTGCGAAAACGCGTTTTAAGCATGCACATGCATCTTTTGGTAGACGCGGATGAAGTTTTCTGCAAAACCACAAGATGTGCATGCAAATGGTGCTTTTGGCAGAACGCGCACGTGGATTTCTACCAAACGACGTGCTAAGCATGCCGATGCTGCTCTTTTTAGCACCCGCGCACGCATTTGTGCGAAAACGCGTTTTAAGCATGCACATGCATCTTTTGGTAGACGCGGATGAAGTTTTCTGCAAAACCACAAGATGTGCATGCAAATGGTGCTTTTGGCAGAACGCGCACGTGGATTTCTACCAAACGACGTGCTAAGCATGCCGATGCTGCTCTTTTTAGCACCCGCGCACGCATTTGTGCGAAAACGCGTTTTAAGCATGCACATGCATCTTTTGGTAGACGCGGATGAAGTTTTCTGCAAAACCCCAAGATGTGCATGCAAATGGTGCTTTTGGCAGAACGCGCACGTGGATTTCTACCAAACGACGTGCTAAGCATGCCGATGCTGCTCTTTTAGCACTCGCGCACGGATTTGTGCGAAAACGCGTTTTAAGCATGCATATGCATCTTTTGGTAGACGCGGATGAAGTTTTCTGCAAAACCACAAGATGTGCATGCAAATGGTGCTTTTGGCAGAACGCGCACGTGGATTTCTACCAAACGACGTGCTAAGCATGCCGATGCTGCTCTTTTTAGCACCCGCGCACGCATTTGTGCGAAAACGCGTTTTAAGCATGCACATGCATCTTTTGGTAGACGCGGATGAAGTTTTCTGCAAAACCACAAGATGTGCATGCAAATGGTGCTTTTTGCAGAACGCGCACGTGGATTTCTACCAAACGACGTGCTAAGCATGCCGATGCTACTCTTTTTAGCACACGCGCACGCATTTGTGCGAAAACGCGTTTTAAGCATGCACATGCATCTTTTGGTAGACGCGGATGAAGTTTTCTGCAAAACCACATGATGTGCATGCAAATGGTGCTTTTTCCAGAACGCGCACGTGGATTTCTACCAAACGACGTGCTAAGCATGCCGATGCTGCTCTTTTTAGCACCCGCGCACGCATTTGTTCGAAAACGCGTTTTAAGCATGCACATGCATCTTTTGGTAGACGCGGATGAAGTTTTCTGCAAAACCACAAGATGTGCATGCAAATGGTGCTTTTGGCAGAACGCGCACGTGGATTTCTACCAAACGACGTGCTAAGCATGCCGATGCTGCTCTTTTTAGCACCCGCGCGCGGATTTGTGCGAAAACGCGTTTTAAGCATGCACATGCATCTTTTGGTAGACGCGGATGAAGTTTTCTGCAAAACCACAAGATGTGCATGCAAATGGTGCTTTTGGCAGAACGCGCACGTGGATTTCTACCAAACGACGTGCTAAGCATGCCGATGCTGCTCTTTTTAGCACCCGCGCACGCATTTGTGCGAAAACGCGTTTTAAGCATGCACATGCATCTTTTGGTAGACGCGGATGAAGTTTTCTGCAAAACCACAAGATGTGCATGCAAATGGTGCTTTTGGCAGAACGCGCACGTGGATTTCTACCAAACGACGTGCTAAGCATGCCGATGCTGCTCTTTTTAGCACCCGTGCACGGATTTGTGCGAAAACGCGTTTTAAGCATGCACATGCATCTTTTGGTAGACGCGGATGAAGTTTTCTGCAAAACCACAAGGTGTGCATGCAAATGGTGCTTTTGGCAGAACGCGCACGTGGATTTCTACCAAACGACGTGCTAAGCATGCCGATGCTGCTCTTTTTAGCACCCGCGCACGCATTTGTGCGAAAACGCGTTTTAAGCATGCACATGCATCTTTTGGTAGACGCGGATGAAGTTTTCTGCAAAACCAGAAGATGTGCATGCAAATGGTGCTTTTGGCAGAACGCGCACGTGGATTTCTACCAAACGACGTGCTAAGCATGCCGATGCTGCTCTTTTTAGCACCCGCGCACGGATTTGTGCGAAAACGCGTTTTAAGCATGCACATGCATCTTTTGGTAGACGCGGATGAAGTTTTCTGCAAAACCACAAGATGTGCATGCAAATGGTGCTTTTTCCAGAACGCGCACGTGGATTTCTACCAAACGACGTGCTAAGCATGCCGATGCTGCTCTTTTTAGCACCCGCGCACGGATTTGTGCGAAAACGCGTTTTAAGCATGCACATGCATCTTTTGGTAGACGCGGATGAAGTTTTCTGCAAAACCACAAGATGTGCATGCAAATGGTGCTTTTGGCAGAACGCGCACGTGGATTTCTACCAAACGACGTGCTAAGCATGCCCATGCTGCTCTTTTTAGCACCCGCGCACGCATTTGTGCGAAAACGCGTTTTAAGCATGCACATGCATCTTTTGGTAGACGCGGATGAAGTTTTCTGCAAAACCACAAGATGTGCATGCAAATGGTGCTTTTGGCAGAACGCGCACGTGGATTTCTACCAAACGACGTGCTAAGCATGCCGATGCTGCTCTTTTTAGCACCCGCGCACGGATTTGTGCGAAAACGCGTTTTAAGCATGCACATGCATCTTTTGGTAGACGCGGATGAAGTTTTCTGCAAAACCACAAGATGTGCATGCAAATGGTGCTTTTGGCAAAACGCGCACGTGGATTTCTACCAAACGACGTGCTAAGCATGCCGATGCTGCTCTTTTTAGCACCCGCGCACGGATTTGTGCGAAAACGCGTTTTAAGCATGCACATGCATCTTTTGGTAGACGCGGATGAAGTTTTCTGCAAAACCACAAGATGTGCATGCAAATGATGCTTTTGGCAGAACGCGCACGTGGATTTCTACCAAACGACGTGCTAAGCATGCCGATGCTGCTCTTTTTAGCACCCGCGCACGCATTTGTGCGAAAACGCGTTTTAAGCATGCACATGCATCTTTTGGTAGACGCGGATGAAGTTTTCTGCAAAACCACAAGATGTGCATGCAAATGGTGCTTTTGGCAGAACGCGCACGTGGATTTCTACCAAAGACGTGCTAAGCATGCCGATGCTGCTCTTTTTAGCACCCGCGCACGCATTTGTGCGAAAACGCGTTTTAAGCATGCACATGCATCTTTTGGTAGACGCGGATGAAGTTTTCTGCAAAACCACAAGATGTGCGTGCAAATGGTGCTTTTGGCAGAACGCGCACGTGGATTTCTACCAAACGACGTGCTAAGCATGCCGATGCTGCTCTTTTTAGCACCCGCGCACGGATTTGTGCGAAAACGCGTTTTAAGCATGCACATGCATCTTTTGGTAGACGCGGATGAAGTTTTCTGCAAAACCACAAGATGTGCATGCAAATGGTGCTTTTGGCAGAACGCGCACGTGGATTTCTACCAAACGACGTGCTAAGCATGCCGATGCTGCTCTTTTTAGCACCCGCGCACGGATTTGTGCGAAAACGCGTTTTAAGCATGCACATGCATCTTTTGGTAGACGCGGATGAAGTTTTCTGCAAAACCACAAGATGTGCATGCAAATGGTGCTTTTGGCAGAACGCGCACGTGGATTTCTACCAAACGACGTGCTAAGCATGCCGATGCTGCTCTTTTTAGCACCCGCGCACGCATTTGTGCGAAAACGCGTTTTAAGCATGCACATGCATCTTTTGGTAGACGCGGATGAAGTTTTCTGCAAAACCACAAGATGTGCATGCAAATGGTGCTTTTGGCAGAACGCGCACGTGGATTTCTACCAAACGACGTGCTAAGCATGCCGATGCTGCTCTTTTTAGCACCCGCGCACGGATTTGTGCGAAAACGCGTTTTAAGCATGCACATGCATCTTTTGGTAGACGCGGATGAAGTTTTCTGCAAAACCACAAGATGTGCATGCAAATGGTGCTTTTGGCAGAACGCGCACGTGGATTTCTACCAAACGACGTGCTAAGCATGCCGATGCTGCTCTTTTTAGCACCCGCGCACGGATTTGTGCGAAAACGCGTTTTAAGCATGCACATGCATCTTTTGGTAGACGCGGATGAAGTTTTCTGCAAAACCACAAGATGTGCATGCAAATGGTGCTTTTGGCAGAACGCGCACGTGGATTTCTACCAAACGACGTGCTAAGCATGCCGATGCTGCTCTTTTTAGCACCCGCGCACGCATTTGTGCGAAAACGCGTTTTAAGCATGCACATGCATCTTTTGGTAGACGCGGATGAAGTTTTCTGCAAAACCACAAGATGTGCATGCAAATGGTGCTTTTGGCAGAACGCGCACGTGGATTTCTACCAAACGACGTGCTAAGCATGCCGATGCTGCTCTTTTTAGCACCCGCGCACGCATTTGTGCGAAAACGCGTTTTAAGCATGCACATGCATCTTTTGGTAGACGCGGATGAAGTTTTCTGCAAAACCACAAGATGTGCATGCAAATGGTGCTTTTGGCAGAACGCGCACGTGGATTTCTACCAAACGACGTGCTAAGCATGCCGATGCTGCTCTTTTTAGCACCCGCGCACGCATTTGTGCGAAAACGCGTTTTAAGCATGCACATGCATCTTTTGGTAGACGCGGATGAAGTTTTCTGCAAAACCACAAGATGTGCATGCAAATGGTGCTTTTGGCAGAACGCGCACGTGGATTTCTACCAAACGACGTGCTAAGCATGCCGATGCTGCTCTTTTTAGCACCCGCGCACGGATTTGTGCGAAAACGCGTTTTAAGCATGCACATGCATCTTTTGGTAGACGCGGATGAAGTTTTCTGCAAAACCACAAGATGTGCATGCAAATGGTGCTTTTGGCAAAACGCGCACGTGGATTTCTACCAAACGACGTGCTAAGCATGCCGATGCTGCTCTTTTTAGCACCCGCGCACGGATTTGTGCGAAAACGCGTTTTAAGCATGCACATGCATCTTTTGGTAGACGCGGATGAAGTTTTCTGCAAAACCACAAGATGTGCATGCAAATGGTGCTTTTGGCAGAACGCGCACGTGGATTTCTACCAAACGACGTGCTAAGCATGCCGATACTGCTCTTTTTAGCACCCGCGCACGCATTTGTGCGAAAACGCGTTTTAAGCATGCACATGCATCTTTTGGTAGACGCGGATGAAGTTTTCTGCAAAACCACAAGATGTGCATGCAAATGGTGCTTTTGGCAGAACGCGCACGTGGATTTCTACCAAAGACGTGCTAAGCATGCCGATGCTGCTCTTTTTAGCACCCGCGCACGCATTTGTGCGAAAACGCGTTTTATGCATGCACATGCATCTTTTGGTAGACGCGGATGAAGTTTTCTGCAAAACCACAAGATGTGCGTGCAAATGGTGCTTTTGGCAGAACGCGCACGTGGATTTCTACCAAACGACGTGCTAAGCATGCCGATGCTGCTCTTTTTAGCACCCGCGCACGGATTTGTGCGAAAACGCGTTTTAAGCATGCACATGCATCTTTTGGTAGACGCGGATGAAGTTTTCTGCAAAACCACAAGATGTGCATGCAAATGGTGCTTTTGGCAGAACGCGCACGTGGATTTCTACCAAACGACGTGCTAAGCATGCCGATGCTGCTCTTTTTAGCACCCGCGCACGGATTTGTGCGAAAACGCGTTTTAAGCATGCACATGCATCTTTTGGTAGACGCGGATGAAGTTTTCTGCAAAACCACAAGATGTGCATGCAAATGGTGCTTTTGGCAGAACGCGCACGTGGATTTCTACCAAACGACGTGCTAAGCATGCCGATGCTGCTCTTTTTAGCACCCGCGCACGCATTTGTGCGAAAACGCGTTTTTAAGCATGCACATGCATCTTTTGGTAGACGCGGATGAAGTTTTCTGCAAAACCACAAGATGTGCATGCAAATGGTGCTTTTGGCAGAACGCGCACGTGGATTTCTACCAAACGACGTGCTAAGCATGCCGATGCTGCTCTTTTTAGCACCCGCGCACGGATTTGTGCGAAAACGCGTTTTAAGCATGCACATGCATCTTTTGGTAGACGCGGATGAAGTTTTCTGCAAAACCACAAGATGTGCATGCAAATGGTGCTTTTGGCAGAACGCGCACGTGGATTTCTACCAAACGACGTGCTAAGCATGCCGATGCTGCTCTTTTTAGCACCCGCGCACGGATTTGTGCGAAAACGCGTTTTAAGCATGCACATGCATCTTTTGGTAGACGCGGATGAAGTTTTCTGCAAAACCACAAGATGTGCATGCAAATGGTGCTTTTGGCAGAACGCGCACGTGGATTTCTACCAAACGACGTGCTAAGCATGCCGATGCTGCTCTTTTTAGCACCCGCGCACGCATTTGTGCGAAAACGCGTTTTTAAGCATGCACATGCATCTTTTGGTAGACGCGGATGAAGTTTTCTGCAAAACCACAAGATGTGCATGCAAATGGTGCTTTTGGCAGAACGCGCACGTGGATTTCTACCAAACGACGTGCTAAGCATGCCGATGCTGCTCTTTTTAGCACCCGCGCACGCATTTGTGCGAAAACGCGTTTTAAGCATGCACATGCATCTTTTGGTAGACGCGGATGAAGTTTTCTGCAAAACCCCAAGATGTGCATGCAAATGGTGCTTTTGGCAGAACGCGCACGTGGATTTCTACCAAACGACGTGCTAAGCATGCCGATGCTGCTCTTTTAGCACTCGCGCACGGATTTGTGCGAAAACGCGTTTTAAGCATGCATATGCATCTTTTGGTAGACGCGGATGAAGTTTTCTGCAAAACCACAAGATGTGCATGCAAATGGTGCTTTTGGCAGAACGCGCACGTGGATTTCTACCAAACGACGTGCTAAGCATGCCGATGCTGCTCTTTTTAGCACCCGCGCACGCATTTGTGCGAAAACGCGTTTTAAGCATGCACATGCATCTTTTGGTAGACGCGGATGAAGTTTTCTGCAAAACCACAAGATGTGCATGCAAATGGTGCTTTTGGCAGAACGCGCACGTGGATTTCTACCAAACGACGTGCTAAGCATGCCGATGCTGCTCTTTTTAGCACCCGCGCACGGATTTGTGCGAAAACGCGTTTTAAGCATGCACATGCATCTTTTGGTAGACGCGGATGAAGTTTTCTGCAAAACCACAAGATGTGCATGCAAATGGTGCTTTTGGCAAAACGCGCACGTGGATTTCTACCAAACGACGTGCTAAGCATGCCGATGCTGCTCTTTTTAGCACCCGCGCACGGATTTGTGCGAAAACGCGTTTTAAGGATGCACATGCATCTTTTGGTAGACGCGGATGAAGTTTTCTGCAAAACCACAAGATGTGCATGCAAATGGTGCTTTTGGCAGAACGCGCACGTGGATTTCTACCAAACGACGTGCTAAGCATGCCGATGCTGCTCTTTTTAGCACCCGCGCACGCATTTGTGCGAAAACGCGTTTTAAGCATGCACATGCATCTTTTGGTAGACGCGGATGAAGTTTTCTGCAAAACCACAAGATGTGCATGCAAATGGTGCTTTTGGCAGAACGCGCACGTGGATTTCTACCAAAGACGTGCTAAGCATGCCGATGCTGCTCTTTTTAGCACCCGCGCACGCATTTGTGCGAAAACGCGTTTTAAGCATGCACATGCATCTTTTGGTAGACGCGGATGAAGTTTTCTGCAAAACCACAAGATGTGCGTGCAAATGGTGCTTTTGGCAGAACGCGCACGTGGATTTCTACCAAACGACGTGCTAAGCATGCCGATGCTGCTCTTTTTAGCACCCGCGCACGGATTTGTGCGAAAACGCGTTTTAAGCATGCACATGCATCTTTTGGTAGACGCGGATGAAGTTTTCTGCAAAACCACAAGATGTGCATGCAAATGGTGCTTTTGGCAGAACGCGCACGTGGATTTCTACCAAACGACGTGCAAAGCATGCCGATGCTGCTCTTTTTAGCACCCGCGCACGGATTTGTGCGAAAACGCGTTTTAAGCATGCACATGCATCTTTTGGTAGACGCGGATGAAGTTTTCTGCAAAACCACAAGATGTGCATGCAAATGGTGCTTTTGGCAGAACGCGCACGTGGATTTCTACCAAACGACGTGCTAAGCATGCCGATGCTGCTCTTTTTAGCACCCGCGCACGCATTGTGCGAAAACGCGTTTTAAGCATGCACATGCATCTTTTGGTAGACGCGGATGAAGTTTTCTGCAAAACCACAAGATGTGCATGCAAATGGTGCTTTTGGCAGAACGCGCACGTGGATTTCTACCAAACGACGTGCTAAGCATGCCGATGCTGCTCTTTTTAGCACCCGCGCACGGATTTGTGCGAAAACGCGTTTTAAGCATGCACATGCATCTTTTGGTAGACGCGGATGAAGTTTTCTGCAAAACCACAAGATGTGCATGCAAATGGTGCTTTTGGCAGAACGCGCACGTGGATTTCTACCAAACGACGTGCTAAGCATGCCATCTGTCTCGCGTGTGAGCACCCGCGCACGGATTTGTGCGAAAACGCGTTTTAAGCATGCACATGCATCTTTTGGTAGACGCGGGATGAAGTTTTCTGCAAAACCACAAGATGTGCATGCAAATGGTGCTTTTGGCAGAACGCGCACGTGGATTTCTACCCAAACGACGTGCTAAGCATGCCGATGCTGCTCTTTTAGCACCCGCGCACGCATTTGTGCGAAAACGCGTTTTAAGCATGCACATGCATCTTTTGGTAGACGCGGATGAAGTTTTCTGCAAAACCACAAGATGTGCATGCAAATGGTGCTTTTGGCAGAACGCGCACGTGGATTTCTACCAAACGACGTGCTAAGCATGCCGATGCTGCTCTTTTTAGCACCCGCGCACGCATTTGTGCGAAAACGCGTTTTAAGCATGCACATGCATCTTTTGGTAGACGCGGATGAAGTTTTCTGCAAAACCACAAGATGTGCATGCAAATGGTGCTTTTGGCAGAACGCGCACGTGGATTTCTACCAAACGACGTGCTAAGCATGCCGATGCTGCTCTTTTTAGCACCCGCGCACGCATTTGTGCGAAAACGCGTTTTAAGCATGCACATGCATCTTTTGGTAGACGCGGATGAAGTTTTCTGCAAAACCCCAAGATGTGCATGCAAATGGTGCTTTTGGCAGAACGCGCACGTGGATTTCTACCAAACGACGTGCTAAGCATGCCGATGCTGCTCTTTTAGCACTCGCGCACGGATTTGTGCGAAAACGCGTTTTAAGCATGCATATGCATCTTTTGGTAGACGCGGATGAAGTTTTCTGCAAAACCACAAGATGTGCATGCAAATGGTGCTTTTGGCAGAACGCGCACGTGGATTTCTACCAAACGACGTGCTAAGCATGCCGATGCTGCTCTTTTTAGCACCCGCGCACGCATTTGTGCGAAAACGCGTTTTAAGCATGCACATGCATCTTTTGGTAGACGCGGATGAAGTTTTCTGCAAAACCACAAGATGTGCATGCAAATGGTGCTTTTTGCAGAACGCGCACGTGGATTTCTACCAAACGACGTGCTAAGCATGCCGATGCTACTCTTTTTAGCACACGCGCACGCATTTGTGCGAAAACGCGTTTTAAGCATGCACATGCATCTTTTGGTAGACGCGGATGAAGTTTTCTGCAAAACCACAAGATGTGCATGCAAATGGTGCTTTTTCCAGAACGCGCACGTGGATTTCTACCAAACGACGTGCTAAGCATGCCGATGCTGCTCTTTTTAGCACCCGCGCACGCATTTGTTCGAAAACGCGTTTTAAGCATGCACATGCATCTTTTGGTAGACGCGGATGAAGTTTTCTGCAAAACCACAAGATGTGCATGCAAATGGTGCTTTTGGCAGAACGCGCACGTGGATTTCTACCAAACGACGTGCTAAGCATGCCGATGCTGCTCTTTTTAGCACCCGCGCGCGGATTTGTGCGAAAACGCGTTTTAAGCATGCACATGCATCTTTTGGTAGACGCGGATGAAGTTTTCTGCAAAACCACAAGATGTGCATGCAAATGGTGCTTTTGGCAGAACGCGCACGTGGATTTCTACCAAACGACGTGCTAAGCATGCCGATGCTGCTCTTTTTAGCACCCGCGCACGCATTTGTGCGAAAACGCGTTTTAAGCATGCACATGCATCTTTTGGTAGACGCGGATGAAGTTTTCTGCAAAACCACAAGATGTGCATGCAAATGGTGCTTTTGGCAGAACGCGCACGTGGATTTCTACCAAACGACGTGCTAAGCATGCCGATGCTGCTCTTTTTAGCACCCGTGCACGGATTTGTGCGAAAACGCGTTTTAAGCATGCACATGCATCTTTTGGTAGACGCGGATGAAGTTTTCTGCAAAACCACAAGGTGTGCATGCAAATGGTGCTTTTGGCAGAACGCGCACGTGGATTTCTACCAAACGACGTGCTAAGCATGCCGATGCTGCTCTTTTTAGCACCCGCGCACGCATTTGTGCGAAAACGCGTTTTAAGCATGCACATGCATCTTTTGGTAGACGCGGATGAAGTTTTCTGCAAAACCAGAAGATGTGCATGCAAATGGTGCTTTTGGCAGAACGCGCACGTGGATTTCTACCAAACGACGTGCTAAGCATGCCGATGCTGCTCTTTTTAGCACCCGCGCACGGATTTGTGCGAAAACGCGTTTTAAGCATGCACATGCATCTTTTGGTAGACGCGGATGAAGTTTTCTGCAAAACCACAATATGTGCATGCAAATGGTGCTTTTTCCAGAACGCGCACGTGGATTTCTACCAAACGACGTGCTAAGCATGCCGATGCTGCTCTTTTTAGCACCCGCGCACGGATTTGTGCGAAAACGCGTTTTAAGCATGCACATGCATCTTTTGGTAGACGCGGATGAAGTTTTCTGCAAAACCACAAGATGTGCATGCAAATGGTGCTTTTGGCAGAACGCGCACGTGGATTTCTACCAAACGACGTGCTAAGCATGCCCATGCTGCTCTTTTTAGCACCCGCGCACGCATTTGTGCGAAAACGCGTTTTAAGCATGCACATGCATCTTTTGGTAGACGCGGATGAAGTTTTCTGCAAAACCACAAGATGTGCATGCAAATGGTGCTTTTGGCAGAACGCGCACGTGGATTTCTACCAAACGACGTGCTAAGCATGCCGATGCTGCTCTTTTTAGCACCCGCGCACGGATTTGTGCGAAAACGCGTTTTAAGCATGCACATGCATCTTTTGGTAGACGCGGATGAAGTTTTCTGCAAAACCACAAGATGTGCATGCAAATGGTGCTTTTGGCAAAACGCGCACGTGGATTTCTACCAAACGACGTGCTAAGCATGCCGATGCTGCTCTTTTTAGCACCCGCGCACGGATTTGTGCGAAAACGCGTTTTAAGCATGCACATGCATCTTTTGGTAGACGCGGATGAAGTTTTCTGCAAAACCACAAGATGTGCATGCAAATGGTGCTTTTGGCAGAACGCGCACGTGGATTTCTACCAAACGACGTGCTAAGCATGCCGATGCTGCTCTTTTTAGCACCCGCGCACGGATTTGGGCGAAAACGCGTTTTAAGCATGCACATGCATCTTTTGGTAGACGCGGATGAAGTTTTCTGCAAAACCACAAGATGTGCATGCAAATGGTGCTTTTGGCAGAACGCGCACGTGGATTTCTACCAAACGACGTGCTAAGCATGCCGATGCTGCTCTTTTTAGCACCCGTGCGCGGATTTGTGCGAAAACGCGTTTGAAGCATGCACATGCATCTTTTGGTAGACGCGGATGAAGTTTTCTGCAAAACCACAAGATGTGCATGCAAATGGTGCTTTTGGCAGAACGCGCACGTGGATTTCTACCAAACGACGTGCTAAGCATGCCGATGCTGCTCTTTTTAGCACCCGCGCACGCATTTGTGCGAAAACGCGTTTTAAGCATGCACATGCATCTTTTGGTAGACGCGGATGAAGTTTTCTGCAAAACCACAAGATGTGCATGCAAATGGTGCTTTTCGCAGAACGCGCACGTGGATTTCTACCAAACGACGTGCTAAGCATGCCGATGCTGCTCTTTTTAGCACCCGCGCACGCATTTGTGCGAAAACGCGTTTTAAGCATGCACATGCATCTTTTGGTAGACGCGGATGAAGTTTTCTGCAAAACCCCAAGATGTGCATGCAAATGGTGCTTTTGGCAGAACGCGCACGTGGATTTCTACCAAACGACGTGCTAAGCATGCCGATGCTGCTCTTTTAGCACTCGCGCACGGATTTGTGCGAAAACGCGTTTTAAGCATGCATATGCATCTTTTGGTAGACGCGGATGAAGTTTTCTGCAAAACCACAAGATGTGCATGCAAATGGTGCTTTTGGCAGAACGCGCACGTGGATTTCTACCAAACGACGTGCTAAGCATGCCGATGCTGCTCTTTTTAGCACCCGCGCACGCATTTGTGCGAAAACGCGTTTTAAGCATGCACATGCATCTTTTGGTAGACGCGGATGAAGTTTTCTGCAAAACCACAAGATGTGCATGCAAATGGTGCTTTTGGCAGAACGCGCACGTGGATTTCTACCAAACGACGTGCTAAGCATGCCGATGCTGCTCTTTTTAGCACCCGCGCACGGATTTGTGCGAAAACGCGTTTTAAGCATGCACATGCATCTTTTGGTAGACGCGGATGAAGTTTTCTGCAAAACCACAAGATGTGCATGCAAATGGTGCTTTTGGCAAAACGCGCACGTGGATTTCTACCAAACGACGTGCTAAGCATGCCGATGCTGCTCTTTTTAGCACCCGCGCACGGATTTGTGCGAAAACGCGTTTTAAGCATGCACATGCATCTTTTGGTAGACGCGGATGAAGTTTTCTGCAAAACCACAAGATGTGCATGCAAATGGTGCTTTTGGCAGAACGCGCACGTGGATTTCTACCAAACGACGTGCTAAGCATGCCGATGCTGCTCTTTTTAGCACCCGCGCACGCATTTGTGCGAAAACGCGTTTTAAGCATGCACATGCATCTTTTGGTAGACGCGGATGAAGTTTTCTGCAAAACCACAAGATGTGCATGCAAATGGTGCTTTTGGCAGAACGCGCACGTGGATTTCTACCAAAGACGTGCTAAGCATGCCGATGCTGCTCTTTTTAGCACCCGCGCACGCATTTGTGCGAAAACGCGTTTTAAGCATGCACATGCATCTTTTGGTAGACGCGGATGAAGTTTTCTGCAAAACCACAAGATGTGCGTGCAAATGGTGCTTTTGGCAGAACGCGCACGTGGATTTCTACCAAACGACGTGCTAAGCATGCCGATGCTGCTCTTTTTAGCACCCGCGCACGGATTTGTGCGAAAACGCGTTTTAAGCATGCACATGCATCTTTTGGTAGACGCGGATGAAGTTTTCTGCAAAACCACAAGATGTGCATGCAAATGGTGCTTTTGGCAGAACGCGCACGTGGATTTCTACCAAACGACGTGCTAAGCATGCCGATGCTGCTCTTTTTAGCACCCGCGCACGGATTTGTGCGAAAACGCGTTTTAAGCATGCACATGCATCTTTTGGTAGACGCGGATGAAGTTTTCTGCAAAACCACAAGATGTGCATGCAAATGGTGCTTTTGGCAGAACGCGCACGTGGATTTCTACCAAACGACGTGCTAAGCATGCCGATGCTGCTCTTTTTAGCACCCGCGCACGCATTTGTGCGAAAACGCGTTTTAAGCATGCACATGCATCTTTTGGTAGACGCGGATGAAGTTTTCTGCAAAACCACAAGATGTGCATGCAAATGGTGCTTTTGGCAGAACGCGCACGTGGATTTCTGCCAAACGACGTGCTAAGCATGCCGATGCTGCTCTTTTTAGCACCCGCGCACGGATTTGTGCGAAAACGCGTTTTAAGCATGCACATGCATCTTTTGGTAGACGCGGATGAAGTTTTCTGCAAAACCACAAGATGTGCATGCAAATGGTGCTTTTGGCAGAACGCGCACGTGGATTTCTACCAAACGACGTGCTAAGCATGCCGATGCTGCTCTTTTTAGCACCCGCGCACGGATTTGTGCGAAAACGCGTTTTAAGCATGCACATGCATCTTTTGGTAGACGCGGATGAAGTTTTCTGCAAAACCACAAGATGTGCATGCAAATGGTGCTTTTGGCAGAACGCGCACGTGGATTTCTACCAAACGACGTGCTAAGCATGCCGATGCTGCTCTTTTTAGCACCCGCGCACGCATTTGTGCGAAAACGCGTTTTAAGCATGCACATGCATCTTTTGGTAGACGCGGATGAAGTTTTCTGCAAAACCACAAGATGTGCATGCAAATGGTGCTTTTGGCAGAACGCGCACGTGGATTTCTACCAAACGACGTGCTAAGCATGCCGATGCTGCTCTTTTTAGCACCCGCGCACGCATTTGTGCGAAAACGCGTTTTAAGCATGCACATGCATCTTTTGGTAGACGCGGATGAAGTTTTCTGCAAAACCACAAGATGTGCATGCAAATGGTGCTTTTGGCAGAACGCGCACGTGGATTTCTACCAAACGACGTGCTAAGCATGCCGATGCTGCTCTTTTTAGCACCCGCGCACGCATTTGTGCGAAAACGCGTTTTAAGCATGCACATGCATCTTTTGGTAGACGCGGATGAAGTTTTCTGCAAAACCCCAAGATGTGCATGCAAATGGTGCTTTTGGCAGAACGCGCACGTGGATTTCTACCAAACGACGTGCTAAGCATGCCGATGCTGCTCTTTTAGCACTCGCGCACGGATTTGTGCGAAAACGCGTTTTAAGCATGCATATGCATCTTTTGGTAGACGCGGATGAAGTTTTCTGCAAAACCACAAGATGTGCATGCAAATGGTGCTTTTGGCAGAACGCGCACGTGGATTTCTACCAAACGACGTGCTAAGCATGCCGATGCTGCTCTTTTTAGCACCCGCGCACGCATTTGTGCGAAAACGCGTTTTAAGCATGCACATGCATCTTTTGGTAGACGCGGATGAAGTTTTCTGCAAAACCACAAGATGTGCATGCAAATGGTGCTTTTTGCAGAACGCGCACGTGGATTTCTACCAAACGACGTGCTAAGCATGCCGATGCTACTCTTTTTAGCACACGCGCACGCATTTGTGCGAAAACGCGTTTTAAGCATGCACATGCATCTTTTGGTAGACGCGGATGAAGTTTTCTGCAAAACCACAAGATGTGCATGCAAATGGTGCTTTTTCCAGAACGCGCACGTGGATTTCTACCAAACGACGTGCTAAGCATGCCGATGCTGCTCTTTTTAGCACCCGCGCACGCATTTGTTCGAAAACGCGTTTTAAGCATGCACATGCATCTTTTGGTAGACGCGGATGAAGTTTTCTGCAAAACCACAAGATGTGCATGCAAATGGTGCTTTTGGCAGAACGCGCACGTGGATTTCTACCAAACGACGTGCTAAGCATGCCGATGCTGCTCTTTTTAGCACCCGCGCGCGGATTTGTGCGAAAACGCGTTTTAAGCATGCACATGCATCTTTTGGTAGACGCGGATGAAGTTTTCTGCAAAACCACAAGATGTGCATGCAAATGGTGCTTTTGGCAGAACGCGCACGTGGATTTCTACCAAACGACGTGCTAAGCATGCCGATGCTGCTCTTTTTAGCACCCGCGCACGCATTTGTGCGAAAACGCGTTTTAAGCATGCACATGCATCTTTTGGTAGACGCGGATGAAGTTTTCTGCAAAACCACAAGATGTGCATGCAAATGGTGCTTTTGGCAGAACGCGCACGTGGATTTCTACCAAACGACGTGCTAAGCATGCCGATGCTGCTCTTTTTAGCACCCGTGCACGGATTTGTGCGAAAACGCGTTTTAAGCATGCACATGCATCTTTTGGTAGACGCGGATGAAGTTTTCTGCAAAACCACAAGGTGTGCATGCAAATGGTGCTTTTGGCAGAACGCGCACGTGGATTTCTACCAAACGACGTGCTAAGCATGCCGATGCTGCTCTTTTTAGCACCCGCGCACGCATTTGTGCGAAAACGCGTTTTAAGCATGCACATGCATCTTTTGGTAGACGCGGATGAAGTTTTCTGCAAAACCAGAAGATGTGCATGCAAATGGTGCTTTTGGCAGAACGCGCACGTGGATTTCTACCAAACGACGTGCTAAGCATGCCGATGCTGCTCTTTTTAGCACCCGCGCACGGATTTGTGCGAAAACGCGTTTTAAGCATGCACATGCATCTTTTGGTAGACGCGGATGAAGTTTTCTGCAAAACCACAAGATGTGCATGCAAATGGTGCTTTTTCCAGAACGCGCACGTGGATTTCTACCAAACGACGTGCTAAGCATGCCGATGCTGCTCTTTTTAGCACCCGCGCACGGATTTGTGCGAAAACGCGTTTTAAGCATGCACATGCATCTTTTGGTAGACGCGGATGAAGTTTTCTGCAAAACCACAAGATGTGCATGCAAATGGTGCTTTTGGCAGAACGCGCACGTGGATTTCTACCAAACGACGTGCTAAGCATGCCCATGCTGCTCTTTTTAGCACCCGCGCACGCATTTGTGCGAAAACGCGTTTTAAGCATGCACATGCATCTTTTGGTAGACGCGGATGAAGTTTTCTGCAAAACCCCAAGATGTGCATGCAAATGGTGCTTTTGGCAGAACGCGCACGTGGATTTCTACCAAACGACGTGCTAAGCATGCCGATGCTGCTCTTTTAGCACTCGCGCACGGATTTGTGCGAAAACGCGTTTTAAGCATGCATATGCATCTTTTGGTAGACGCGGATGAAGTTTTCTGCAAAACCACAAGATGTGCATGCAAATGGTGCTTTTGGCAGAACGCGCACGTGGATTTCTACCAAACGACGTGCTAAGCATGCCGATGCTGCTCTTTTTAGCACCCGCGCACGCATTTGTGCGAAAACGCGTTTTAAGCATGCACATGCATCTTTTGGTAGACGCGGATGAAGTTTTCTGCAAAACCACAAGATGTGCATGCAAATGGTGCTTTTTGCAGAACGCGCACGTGGATTTCTACCAAACGACGTGCTAAGCATGCCGATGCTACTCTTTTTAGCACACGCGCACGCATTTGTGCGAAAACGCGTTTTAAGCATGCACATGCATCTTTTGGTAGACGCGGATGAAGTTTTCTGCAAAACCACAAGATGTGCATGCAAATGGTGCTTTTTCCAGAACGCGCACGTGGATTTCTACCAAACGACGTGCTAAGCATGCCGATGCTGCTCTTTTTAGCACCCGCGCACGCATTTGTTCGAAAACGCGTTTTAAGCATGCACATGCATCTTTTGGTAGACGCGGATGAAGTTTTCTGCAAAACCACAAGATGTGCATGCAAATGGTGCTTTTGGCAGAACGCGCACGTGGATTTCTACCAAACGACGTGCTAAGCATGCCGATGCTGCTCTTTTTAGCACCCGCGCGCGGATTTGTGCGAAAACGCGTTTTAAGCATGCACATGCATCTTTTGGTAGACGCGGATGAAGTTTTCTGCAAAACCACAAGATGTGCATGCAAATGGTGCTTTTGGCAGAACGCGCACGTGGATTTCTACCAAACGACGTGCTAAGCATGCCGATGCTGCTCTTTTTAGCACCCGCGCACGCATTTGTGCGAAAACGCGTTTTAAGCATGCACATGCATCTTTTGGTAGACGCGGATGAAGTTTTCTGCAAAACCACAAGATGTGCATGCAAATGGTGCTTTTGGCAGAACGCGCACGTGGATTTCTACCAAACGACGTGCTAAGCATGCCGATGCTGCTCTTTTTAGCACCCGTGCACGGATTTGTGCGAAAACGCGTTTTAAGCATGCACATGCATCTTTTGGTAGACGCGGATGAAGTTTTCTGCAAAACCACAAGGTGTGCATGCAAATGGTGCTTTTGGCAGAACGCGCACGTGGATTTCTACCAAACGACGTGCTAAGCATGCCGATGCTGCTCTTTTTAGCACCCGCGCACGCATTTGTGCGAAAACGCGTTTTAAGCATGCACATGCATCTTTTGGTAGACGCGGATGAAGTTTTCTGCAAAACCAGAAGATGTGCATGCAAATGGTGCTTTTGGCAGAACGCGCACGTGGATTTCTACCAAACGACGTGCTAAGCATGCCGATGCTGCTCTTTTTAGCACCCGCGCACGGATTTGTGCGAAAACGCGTTTTAAGCATGCACATGCATCTTTTGGTAGACGCGGATGAAGTTTTCTGCAAAACCACAAGATGTGCATGCAAATGGTGCTTTTTCCAGAACGCGCACGTGGATTTCTACCAAACGACGTGCTAAGCATGCCGATGCTGCTCTTTTTAGCACCCGCGCACGGATTTGTGCGAAAACGCGTTTTAAGCATGCACATGCATCTTTTGGTAGACGCGGATGAAGTTTTCTGCAAAACCACAAGATGTGCATGCAAATGGTGCTTTTGGCAGAACGCGCACGTGGATTTCTACCAAACGACGTGCTAAGCATGCCCATGCTGCTCTTTTTAGCACCCGCGCACGCATTTGTGCGAAAACGCGTTTTAAGCATGCACATGCATCTTTTGGTAGACGCGGATGAAGTTTTCTGCAAAACCACAAGATGTGCATGCAAATGGTGCTTTTGGCAGAACGCGCACGTGGATTTCTACCAAACGACGTGCTAAGCATGCCGATGCTGCTCTTTTTAGCACCCGCGCACGGATTTGTGCGAAAACGCGTTTTAAGCATGCACATGCATCTTTTGGTAGACGCGGATGAAGTTTTCTGCAAAACCACAAGATGTGCATGCAAATGGTGCTTTTGGCAAAACGCGCACGTGGATTTCTACCAAACGACGTGCTAAGCATGCCGATGCTGCTCTTTTTAGCACCCGCGCACGGATTTGTGCGAAAACGCGTTTTAAGCATGCACATGCATCTTTTGGTAGACGCGGATGAAGTTTTCTGCAAAACCACAAGATGTGCATGCAAATGGTGCTTTTGGCAGAACGCGCACGTGGATTTCTACCAAACGACGTGCTAAGCATGCCGATGCTGCTCTTTTTAGCACCCGCGCACGGATTTGGGCGAAAACGCGTTTTAAGCATGCACATGCATCTTTTGGTAGACGCGGATGAAGTTTTCTGCAAAACCACAACATGTGCATGCAAATGGTGCTTTTGGCAGAACGCGCACGTGGATTTCTACCAAACGACGTGCTAAGCATGCCGATGCTGCTCTTTTTAGCACCCGTGCGCGGATTTGTGCGAAAACGCGTTTGAAGCATGCACATGCATCTTTTGGTAGACGCGGATGAAGTTTTCTGCAAAACCACAAGATGTGCATGCAAATGGTGCTTTTGGCAGAACGCGCACGTGGATTTCTACCAAACGACGTGCTAAGCATGCCGATGCTGCTCTTTTTAGCACCCGCGCGCGGATTTGTGCGAAAACGCGTTTTAAGCATGCACATGCATCTTTTGGTAGACGCGGATGAAGTTTTCTGCAAAACCACAAGATGTGCATGCAAATGGTGCTTTTGGCAGAACGCGCACGTGGATTTCTACCAAACGACGTGCTAAGCATGCCGATGCTGCTCTTTTTAGCACCCGCGCACGCATTTGTGCGAAAACGCGTTTTAAGCATGCACATGCATCTTTTGGTAGACGCGGATGAAGTTTTCTGCAAAACCACAAGATGTGCATGCAAATGGTGCTTTTGGCAGAACGCGCACGTGGATTTCTACCAAACGACGTGCTAAGCATGCCGATGCTGCTCTTTTTAGCACCCGCGCACGGATTTGTGCGAAAACGCGTTTTAAGCATGCACATGCATCTTTTGGTAGACGCGGATGAAGTTTTCTGCAAAACCACAATATGTGCATGCAAATGGTGCTTTTGGCAGAACGCGCACGTGGATTTCTACCAAACGACGTACTAAGCATGCCGATGCTGCTCTTTTTAGCACCCGCGCACGCATTTGTGCGAAAACGCGTTTTAAGCATGCACATGCATCCTTTGGTAGACGCGGATAAAGTTTTCTGTAAAACCACATGATGTGCATGCAAATGGTGCTTTTTGCAGAACGCGCACGTGGATTTCTACCAAACGACGTGCTAAGCATGCCGATGCTGCTCTTTTTAGCACCCGCGCACGGATTTGTGCGAAAACGCGTTTTAAGCATGCACATGCATCTTTTGGTAGACGCGGATGAAGTTTTCTGCAAAACCACAAGATGTGCATGCAAATGGTGCTTTTGGCAGAACGCGCACGTGGATTTCTACCAAACGACGTGCTAAGCATGCCGATGCTGCTCTTTTTAGCACCCGCCCACGGATTTGTGCGAAAACGCGTTTTAAGCATGCACATGCATCTTTTGGTAGACGCGGATGAAGTTTTCTGCAAAACCACAAGATGTGCATGCAAATGGTGCTTTTGGCAGAACGCGCACGTGGATTTCTACCAAACGACGTGCTAAGCATGCCGATGCTGCTCTTTTTAGCACCCGCGCACGCATTTGTGCGAAAACGCGTTTTAAGCATGCACATGCATCTTTTGGTAGACGCGGATGAAGTTTTCTGCAAAACCAGAAGATGTGCATGCAAATGGTGCTTTTGGCAGAACGCGCACGTGGATTTCTACCAAACGACGTGCTAAGCATGCCGATGCTGCTCTTTTTAGCACCCGCGCACGGATTTGTGCGAAAACGCGTTTTAAGCATGCACATGCATCTTTTGGTAGACGCGGATGAAGTTTTCTGCAAAACCACAAGGTGTGCATGCAAATGGTGCTTTTGGCAGAACGCGCACGTAGATTTCTACCAAACGACGTGCTAAGCATGCCGATGCTGCTCTTTTTAGCACCCGCGCACGTATTTGTGTGAAAACGCGTTTTAAGCATGCACATGCATCTTTTGGTAGACGCGGATGAAGTTTTCTGCAAAACCAGAAGATGTGCATGCAAATGGTGCTTTTGGCAGAACGCGCACGTGGATTTCTACCAAACGACGTGCTAAGCATGCCGATGCTGCTCTTTTAGCACCCGCGCACGGATTTGTGCGAAAACGCGTTTTAAGCATGCACATGCATCTTTTGGTAGACGCGGATGAAGTTTTCTGCAAAACCACAAGATGTGCATGCAAATGGTGCTTTTTCCAGAACGCGCACGTGGATTTCTACCAAACGACGTGCTAAGCATGCCGATGCTGCTCTTTTTAGCACCCGCGCACGCATTTGTGCGAAAACGCGTTTTAAGCATGCACATGCATCTTTTGGTAGACGCGGATGAAGTTTTCTGCAAAACCAGAAGATGTGCATGCAAATGGTGCTTTTGGCAGAACGCGCACGTGGATTTCTACCAAACGACGTGCTAAGCATGCCGATGCTGCTCTTTTTAGCACCCGCGCACGGATTTGTGCGAAAACGCGTTTTAAGCATGCACATGCATCTTTTGGTAGACGCGGATGAAGTTTTCTGCAAAACCACAAGATGTGCATGCAAATGGTGCTTTTTCCAGAACGCGCACGTGGATTTCTACCAAACGACGTGCTAAGCATGCCGATGCTGCTCTTTTTAGCACCCGCGCACGGATTTGTGCGAAAACGCGTTTTAAGCATGCACATGCATCTTTTGGTAGACGCGGATGAAGTTTTCTGCAAAACCACAAGATGTGCATGCAAATGGTGCTTTTGGCAGAACGCGCACGTGGATTTCTACCAAACGACGTGCTAATCATGCCGATGCTGCTCTTTTTAGCACCCGCGCACGCATTTGTGCGAAAACGCGTTTTAAGCATGCACATGCATCTTTTGGTAGACGCGGATGAAGTTTTCTGCAAAACCACAAGATGTGCATGCAAATGGTGCTTTTGGCAGAACGCGCACGTGGATTTCTACCAAACGACGTGCTAAGCATGCCGATGCTGCTCTTTTTAGCACCCGCGCACGGATTTGTGCGAAAACGCGTTTTAAGCATGCACATGCATCTTTTGGTAGACGCGGATGAAGTTTTCTGCAAAACCACAAGATGTGCATGCAAATGGTGCTTTTGGCAGAACGCGCACGTGGATTTCTACCAAACGACGTGCTAAGCATGCCGATGCTGCTCTTTTTAGCACCCCCGCACGGATTTGTGCGAAAACGCGTTTTAAGCATGCACATGCATCTTTTGGTAGACGCGGATGAAGTTTTCTGCAAAACCACAAGATGTGCATGCAAATGGTGCTTTTGGCAGAACGCGCACGTGGATTTCTACCAAACGACGTGCTAAGCATGCCGATGCTGCTCTTTTTAGCACCCGCGCACGGATTTGTGCGAAAACGCGTTTTAAGCATGCACATGCATCTTTTGGTAGACGCGGATGAAGTTTTCTGCAAAACCAGAAGATGTGCATGCAAATGGTGCTTTTGGCAGAACGCGCACGTGGATTTCTACCAAACGACGTGCTAAGCATGCCGATGCTGCTCTTTTTAGCACCCGCGCACGGATTCGTGCGAAAACGCGTTTTAAGCATGCACATGCATCTTTTGGTAGACGCGGATGAAGTTTTCTGCAAAACCAGAAGATGTGCATGCAAATGGTGCTTTTGGCAGAACGCGCACGTGGATTTCTACCAAACGACGTGCTAAGCATGCCGATGCTGCTCTTTTTAGCACCCGCGCACGGATTTGTGCGAAAACGCGTTTTAAGCATGCACATGCATCTTTTGGTAGACGCGGATGAAGGTTTCTGCAAAACCACAAGATGTGCATGCAAATGGTGCTTTTTCCAGAACGCGCACGTGGATTTCTACCAAACGACGTGCTAAGCATGCCGATGCTGCTCTTTTTAGCACCCGCGCACGGATTTGTGCGAAAACGCGTTTTAAGCATGCACATGCATCTTTTGGTAGACGCGGATGAAGTTTTCTGCAAAACCACAAGGTGTGCATGCAAATGGTGCTTTTGGCAGAACGCGCACGTGGATTTCTACCAAACGACGTGCTAAGCATGCCGATGCTGCTCTTTTTAGCACCCGCGCACGGATTCGTGCGAAAACGCGTTTTAAGCATGCACATGCATCTTTTGGTAGATGCGGATGAAGTTTTCTGCAAAACCACAAGGTGTGCATGCAAATGGTGCTTTTGGCAGAACGCGCACGTGGATTTCTACCAAACGACGTGCTAAGCATGCCGATGCTGCTCTTTTTAGCACCAGCGCACGCATTTGTGCGAAAACGCGTTTTAAGCATGCACATGCATCTTTTGGTAGACGCGGATGAAGTTTTCTGCAAAACCAGAAGATGTGCATGCAAATGGTGCTTTTGGCAGAACGCGCACGTGGATTTCTACCAAACGACGTGCTAAGCATGCCGATGCTGCTCTTTTTAGCACCCGCGCACGGATTTGTGCGAAAACGCGTTTTAAGCATGCCCATGCATCTTTTGGTAGACGCGGATGAAGGTTTCTGCAAAACCACAAGATGTGCATGCAAATGGTGCTTTTTCCAGAACGCGCACGTGGATTTCTACCAAACGACGTGCTAAGCATGCCGATGCTGCTCTTTTTAGCACCCGCGCACGGATTTGTGCGAAAACGCGTTTTAAGCATGCACATGCATCTTTTGGTAGACGCGGATGAAGTTTTCTGCAAAACCACAAGATGTGCATGCAAATGGTGCTTTTGGCAGAACGCGCACGTGGATTTCTACCAAACGACGTGCTAAGCATGCCGATGCTGCTCTTTTTAGCACCCGCGCACGGATTCGTGCGAAAACGCGTTTTAAGCATGCACATGCATCTTTTGGTAGACGCGGATGAAGTTTTCTGCAAAACCAGAAGATGTGCATGCAAATGGTGCTTTTGGCAGAACGCGCACGTGGATTTCTACCAAACGACGTGCTAAGCATGCCGATGCTGCTCTTTTTAGCACCCGCGCACGGATTTGTGCGAAAACGCGTTTTAAGCATGCACATGCATCTTTTGGTAGACGCGGATGAAGGTTTCTGCAAAACCACAAGATGTGCATGCAAATGGTGCTTTTTCCAGAACGCGCACGTGGATTTCTACCAAACGACGTGCTAAGCATGCCGATGCTGCTCTTTTTAGCACCCGCGCACGGATTTGTGCGAAAACGCGTTTTAAGCATGCACATGCATCTTTTGGTAGACGCGGATGAAGTTTTCTGCAAAACCACAAGGTGTGCATGCAAATGGTGCTTTTTGGCAGAACGCGCACGTGGATTTCTACCAAACGACGTGCTAAGCATGCCGATGCTGCTCTTTTTAGCACCCGCGCACGGATTCGTGCGAAAACGCGTTTTAAGCATGCACATGCATCTTTTGGTAGATGCGGATGAAGTTTTCTGCAAAACCACAAGGTGTGCATGCAAATGGTGCTTTTGGCAGAACGCGCACGTGGATTTCTACCAAACGACGTGCTAAGCATGCCGATGCTGCTCTTTTTAGCACCAGCGCACGCATTTGTGCGAAAACGCGTTTTAAGCATGCACATGCATCTTTTGGTAGACGCGGATGAAGTTTTCTGCAAAACCAGAAGATGTGCATGCAAATGGTGCTTTTGGCAGAACGCGCACGTGGATTTCTACCAAACGACGTGCTAAGCATGCCGATGCTGCTCTTTTTAGCACCCGCGCACGGATTTGTGCGAAAACGCGTTTTAAGCATGCCCATGCATCTTTTGGTAGACGCGGATGAAGGTTTCTGCAAAACCACAAGATGTGCATGCAAATGGTGCTTTTTCCAGAACGCGCACGTGGATTTCTACCAAACGACGTGCTAAGCATGCCGATGCTGCTCTTTTTAGCACCCGCGCACGGATTTGTGCGAAAACGCGTTTTAAGCATGCACATGCATCTTTTGGTAGACGCGGATGAAGTTTTCTGCAAAACCACAAGATGTGCATGCAAATGGTGCTTTTGGCAGAACGCGCACGTGGATTTCTACCAAACGACGTGCTAAGCATGCCGATGCTGCTCTTTTTAGCACCCGCGCACGCATTTGTGCGAAAACGCGTTTTAAGCATGCACATGCATCTTTTGGTAGACGCGGATGAAGTTTTCTGCAAAAACCACAAGGTGTGCATGCAAATGGTGCTTTTGGCAGAACGCGCACGTGGATTTCTACCAAACGACGTGCTAAGCATGCCGATGCTGCTCTTTTTAGCACCCGCGCACGGATTCGTGCGAAAACGCGTTTTAAGCATGCACATGCATCTTTTGGTAGATGCGGATGAAGTTTTCTGCAAAACCACAAGGTGTGCATGCAAATGGTGCTTTTGGCAGAACGCGCACGTGGATTTCTACCAAACGACGTGCTAAGCATGCCGATGCTGCTCTTTTTAGCACCAGCGCACGCATTTGTGCGAAAACGCGTTTTAAGCATGCACATGCATCTTTTGGTAGACGCGGATGAAGTTTTCTGCAAAACCAGAAGATGTGCATGCAAATGGTGCTTTTGGCAGAACGCGCACGTGGATTTCTACCAAACGACGTGCTAAGCATGCCGATGCTGCTCTTTTTAGCATCCGCGCACGGATTTGTGCGAAAACGCGTTTTAAGCATGCACATGCATCTTTTGGTAGACGCGGATGAAGGTTTCTGCAAAACCACAAGATGTGCATGCAAATGGTGCTTTTTCCAGAACGCGCACGTGGATTTCTACCAAACGACGTGCTAAGCATGCCGATGCTGCTCTTTTTAGCACCCGCGCACGGATTTGTGCGAAAACGCGTTTTAAGCATGCACATGCATCTTTTGGTAGACGCGGATGAAGTTTTCTGCAAAACCACAAGATGTGCATGCAAATGGTGCTTTTGGCAGAACGCGCACGTGGATTTCTACCAAACGACGTGCTAAGCATGCCGATGCTGCTCTTTTTAGCACCCGCGCACGCATTTGTGCGAAAACGCGTTTTAAGCATGCACATGCATCTTTTGGTAGACGCGGATAAAGTTTTCTGCAAAACCACAAGATGTGCATGCAAATGGTGCTTTTGGCAGAACGCGCACGTGGATTTCTACCAAACGACGTGCTAAGCATGCCGATGCTGCTCTTTTTAGCACCCGCGCACGGATTTGTGCGAAAACGCGTTTTAAGCATGCACATGCATCTTTTGGTAGACGCGGATGAAGTTTTCTGCAAAACCACAAGATGTGCATGCAAATGGTGCTTTTGGCAGAACGCGCACGTGGATTTCTACCAAACGACGTGCTAAGCATGCCGATGCTGCTCTTTTTAGCACCCGCGCACGCATTTGTGCGAAAACGCGTTTTAAGCATGCACATGCATCTTTTGGTAGACGCGGATGAAGTTTTCTGCAAAACCAGAAGATGTGCATGCAAATGGTGCTTTTGGCAGAACGCGCACGTGGATTTCTACCAAACGACGTGCTAAGCATGCCGATGCTGCTCTTTTTAGCACCCGCGCACGGATTCGTGCGAAAACGCGTTTTAAGCATGCACATGCATCTTTTGGTAGACGCGGATGAAGTTTTCTGCAAAACCACAAGGTGTGCATGCAAATGGTGCTTTTGGCAGAACGCGCACGTGGATTTCTACCAAACGACGTGCTAAGCATGCCGATGCTGCTCTTTTTAGCACCCGCGCACGCATTTGTGCGAAAACGCGTTTTAAGCATGCACATGCATCTTTTGGTAGACGCGGATGAAGTTTTCTGCAAAACCAGAAGATGTGCATGCAAATGGTGCTTTTGGCAGAACGCGCACGTGGATTTCTACCAAACGACGTGCTAAGCACGCCGATGCTGCTCTTTTTAGCACCGCGCACGGATTTGTGCGAAAACGCGTTTTAAGCATGCACATGCATCTTTTGGTAGACGCGGATGAAGTTTTCTGCAAAACCACAAGATGTGCATGCAAATGGTGCTTTTTCCAGAACGCGCACGTGGATTTCTACCAAACGACGTGCTAAGCATGCCGATGCTGCTCTTTTTAGCACCCGTGCGCGGATTTGTGCGAAAACGCGTTTTTAAGCATGCACATGCATCTTTTGGTAGACGCGGATGAAGTTTTCTGCAAAACCACAATATGTGCATGCAAATGGTGCTTTTGGCAGAACGCGCACGTGGATTTCTACCAAACGACGTGCTAAGCATGCCGATGCTGCTCTTTTTAGCACCCGCGCACGGATTCGTGCGAAAACGCGTTTTAAGCATGCACATGCATCTTTTGGTAGACGCGGATGAAGTTTTCTGCAAAACCACAAGGTGTGCATGCAAATGGTGCTTTTGGCAGAACGCGCACGTGGATTTCTACCAAACGACGTGCTAAGCATGCCGATGCTGCTCTTTTTAGCACCCGCGCACGCATTTGTGCGAAAACGCGTTTTAAGCATGCACATGCATCTTTTGGTAGACGCGGATGAAGTTTTCTGCAAAACCAGAAGATGTGCATGCAAATGGTGCTTTTGGCAGAACGCGCACGTGGATTTCTACCAAACGACGTGCTAAGCATGCCGATGCTGCTCTTTTTAGCACCCGCGCGCGGATTTGTGCGAAAACGCGTTTTAAGCATGCACATGCATCTTTTGGTAGACGCGGATGAAGTTTTCTGCAAAAGCACAAGATGTGCATGCAAATGGTGCTTTTGGCAGAACGCGCACGTGGATTTCTACCAAACGACGTGCTAAGCATGCCGATGCTGCTCTTTTTAGCACCCGCGCACGCATTTGTGCGAAAACGCGTTTTAAGCATGCACATGCATCTTTTGGTAGACGCGGATGAAGTTTTCTGCAAAACCACAAGATGTGCATGCAAATGGTGCTTTTGGCAGAACGCGCACGTGGATTTCTACCAAACGACGTGCTAAGCATGCCGATGCTGCTCTTTTTAGCACCCGCGCACGCATTTGTGCGAAAACGCGTTTTAAGCATGCACATGCATCTTTTGGTAGACGCGGATGAAGTTTTCTGCAAAACCACAATATGTGCATGCAAATGGTGCTTTTGGCAGAACGCGCACGTGGATTTCTACAAACGACGTGCTAAGCATGCCGATGCTGCTCTTTTAGCACCCGCGCACGGATTCGTGCGAAAACGCGTTTTAAGCATGCACATGCATCTTTTGGTAGACGCGGATGAAGTTTTCTGCAAAACCACAAGGTGTGCATGCAAATGGTGCTTTTGGCAGAACGCGCACGTGGATTTCTACCAAACGACGTGCTAAGCATGCCGATGCTGCTCTTTTTAGCACCCGCGCACGCATTTGTGCGAAAACGCGTTTTAAGAGCATGCACATGCATCTTTTGGTAGACGCGGATGAAGTTTTCTGCAAAACCAGAAGATGTGCATGCAAATGGTGCTTTTGGCAGAACGCGCACGTGGATTTCTACCAAACGACGTGCTAAGCATGCCGATGCTGCTCTTTTTAGCACCCGCGCGCGGATTTGTGCGAAAACGCGTTTTAAGCATGCACATGCATCTTTTGGTAGACGCGGATGAAGTTTTCTGCAAAAGCACAAGATGTGCATGCAAATGGTGCTTTTGGCAGAACGCGCACGTGGATTTCTACCAAACGACGTGCTAAGCATGCCGATGCTGCTCTTTTTAGCACCCGCGCACGCATTTGTGCGAAAACGCGTTTTAAGCATGCACATGCATCTTTTGGTAGACGCGGATGAAGTTTTCTGCAAAACCACAAGATGTGCATGCAAATGGTGCTTTTGGCAGAACGCGCACGTGGATTTCTACCAAACGACGTGCTAAGCATGCCGATGCTGCTCTTTTTAGCACCCGCGCACGGATTTGTGCGAAAACGCGTTTTAAGCATGCACATGCATCTTTTGGTAGACGCGGATGAAGTTTTCTGCAAAACCACAATATGTGCATGCAAATGGTGCTTTTGGCAGAACGCGCACGTGGATTTCTACCAAACGACGTGCTAAGCATGCCGATGCTGCTCTTTTTAGCACCCGCGCACGGATTTGTGCGAAAACGCGTTTTAAGCATGCACATGCATCTTTTGGTAGACGCGGATGAAGTTTTCTGCAAAACCACAAGGTGTGCATGCAAATGGTGCTTTTGGCAGAACGCGCACGTGGATTTCTACCAAACGACGTGCTAAGCATGCCGATGCTGCTCATTTTAGCACCCGCGCACGCATTTGTGCGAAAACGCGTTTTAAGCATGCACATGCATCTTTTGGTAGACGCGGATGAAGGTTTCTGCAAAACCACAAGATGTGCATGCAAATGGTGCTTTTTCCAGAACGCGCACGTGGATTTCTACCAAACGACGTGCTAAGCATGCCGATGCTGCTCTTTTTAGCACCCGCGCACGGATTTGTGCGAAAACGCGTTTTAAGCATGCACATGCATCTTTTGGTAGACGCGGATGAAGTTTTCTGCAAAACCACAAGATGTGCATGCAAATGGTGCTTTTGGCAGAACGCGCACGTGGATTTCTACCAAACGACGTGCTAAGCATGCCGATGCTGCTCTTTTTAGCACCCGCGCACGCATTTGTGCGAAAACGCGTTTTAAGCATGCACATGCATCTTTTGGTAGACGCGGATAAAGTTTTCTGCAAAACCACAAGATGTGCATGCAAATGGTGCTTTTGGCAGAACGCGCACGTGGATTTCTACCAAACGACGTGCTAAGCATGCCGATGCTGCTCTTTTTAGCACCCGCGCACGGATTTGTGCGAAAACGCGTTTTAAGCATGCACATGCATCTTTTGGTAGACGCGGATGAAGTTTTCTGCAAAACCACAAGATGTGCATGCAAATGGTGCTTTAGGCAGAACGCGCACGTGGATTTCTACCAAACGACGTGCTAAGCATGCCGATGCTGCTCTTTTTAGCACCCGCGCACGCATTTGTGCGAAAACGCGTTTTAAGCATGCACATGCATCTTTTGGTAGACGCGGATGAAGTTTTCTGCAAAACCAGAAGATGTGCATGCAAATGGTGCTTTTGGCAGAACGCGCACGTGGATTTCTACCAAACGACGTGCTAAGCATGCCGATGCTGCTCTTTTTAGCACCCGCGCACGCATTTGTGCGAAAACGCGTTTTAAGCATGCACATGCATCTTTTGGTAGACGCGGATGAAGTTTTCTGCAAAACCAGAAGATGTGCATGCAAATGGTGCTTTTGGCAGAACGCGCACGTGGATTTCTACCAAACGACGTGCTAAGCACGCCGATGCTGCTCTTTTTAGCACCCGCGCACGGATTTGTGCGAAAACGCGTTTTAAGCATGCACATGCATCTTTTGGTAGACGCGGATGAAGTTTTCTGCAAAACCACAAGATGTGCATGCAAATGGTGCTTTTTCCAGAACGCGCACGTGGATTTCTACCAAACCACGTGCTAAGCATGCCGATGCTGCTCTTTTTAGCACCCGCGCAGGGATTTGTGCGAAAACGCGTTTTAAGCATGCACATGCATCTTTTGGTAGACGCGGATGAAGTTTTCTGCAAAACCACAAGATCTGCATGCAAATGGTGCTTTTGGCAGAACGCGCACGTGGATTTCTACCAAACGACGTGCTAAGCATGCCGATGCTGCTCTTTTTAGCACCCGCGCACGCATTTGTGCGAAAACGCGTTTTAAGCATGCACATGCATCTTTTGGTAGACGCGGATAAAGTTTTCTGCAAAACCACAAGATGTGCATGCAAATGGTGCTTTTGGGAGAACGCGCACGTGGATTTCTACCAAACGACGTGCTAAGCATGCCGATGCTGCTCTTTTTAGCACCCGCGCACGGATTTGTGCGAAAACGCGTTTTAAGCATGCACATGCATCTTTTGGTAGACGCGGATGAAGTTTTCTGCAAAACCACAAGATGTGCATGCAAATGGTGCTTTTGGCAGAACGCGCACGTGGATTTCTACCAAACGACGTGCTAAGCATGCCGATGCTGCTCTTTTTAGCACCCGCGCACGGATTTGGGCGAAAACGCGTTTTAAGCATGCACATGCATCTTTTGGTAGACGCGGATGAAGTTTTCTGCAAAACCACAAGATGTGCATGCAAATGGTGCTTTTGGCGGAACGCGCACGTGGATTTCTACCAAACGACGTGCTAAGCATGCCGATGCTGCTCTTTTTAGCACCCGTGCGCGGATTTGTGCGAAAACGCGTTTGAAGCATGCACATGCATCTTTTGGTAGACGCGGATGAAGTTTTCTGCAAAACCACAAGATGTGCATGCAAATGGTGCTTTTGGCAGAACGCGCACGTGGATTTCTACCAAACGACGTGCTAAGCATGCCGATGCTGCTCTTTTTAGCACCCGCGCGCGGATTTGTGCGAAAACGCGTTTTAAGCATGCACATGCATCTTTTGGTAGACGCGGATAAAGTTTTCTGCAAAACCACAAGATGTGCATGCAAATGGTGCTTTTGGGAGAACGCGCACGTGGATTTCTACCAAACGACGTGCTAAGCATGCCGATGCTGCTCTTTTTAGCACCCGCGCACGGATTTGTGCGAAAACGCGTTTTAAGCATGCACATGCATCTTTTGGTAGACGCGGATGAAGTTTTCTGCAAAACCACAAGATGTGCATGCAAATGGTGCTTTTGGCAGAACGCGCACGTGGATTTCTACCAAACGACGTGCTAAGCATGCCGATGCTGCTCTTTTTAGCACCCGCGCACGGATTTGGGCGAAAACGCGTTTTAAGCATGCACATGCATCTTTTGGTAGACGCGGATGAAGTTTTCTGCAAAACCACAAGATGTGCATGCAAATGGTGCTTTTGGCAGAACGCGCACGTGGATTTCTACCAAACGACGTGCTAAGCATGCCGATGCTGCTCTTTTTAGCACCCGTGCGCGGATTTGTGCGAAAACGCGTTTGAAGCATGCACATGCATCTTTTGGTAGACGCGGATGAAGTTTTCTGCAAAACCACAAGATGTGCATGCAAATGGTGCTTTTGGCAGAACGCGCACGTGGATTTCTACCAAACGACGTGCTAAGCATGCCGATGCTGCTCTTTTTAGCACCCGCGCGCGGATTTGTGCGAAAACGCGTTTTAAGCATGCACATGCATCTTTTGGTAGACGCGAATGAAGTTTTCTGCAAAACCACAAGATGTGCATGCAAATGGTGCTTTTGGCAGAACGCGCACGTGGATTTCTACCAAACGACGTGCTAAGCATGCCGATGCTGCTCTTTTTAGCGCCCGCGCACGCATTTGTGCGAAAACGCGTTTTGAGCATGCACATGCATCTTTTGGTAGACGCGGATGAAGTTTTCTGCAAAACCACAAGATGTGCATGCAAATGGTGCTTTTGGCAGAACGCGCACGTGGATTTCTACCAAACGACGTGCTAAGCATGCCGATGCTGCTCTTTTTAGCACCCGCGCACGGATTTGTGCGAAAACTCGTTTTAAGCATGCACATGCATCTTTTGGTAGACGCGGATGAAGTTTTCTGCAAAACCACAATATGTGCATGCAAATGGTGCTTTTGGCAGAACGCGCACGTGGATTTCTACCAAACGACGTACTAAGCATGCCGATGCTGCTCTTTTTAGCACCCGCGCACGCATTTGTGCGAAAACGCGTTTTAAGCATGCACATGCATCCTTTGGTAGACGCGGATAAAGTTTTCTGTAAAACCACATGATGTGCATGCAAATGGTGCTTTTTGCAGAACGCGCACGTGGATTTCTACCAAACGACGTGCTAAGCATGCCGATGCTGCTCTTTTTAGCACCCGCGCACGGATTTGTGCGAAAACGCGTTTTAAGCATGCACATGCATCTTTTGGTAGACGCGGATGAAGTTTTCTGCAAAACCACAAGATGTGCATGCAAATGGTGCTTTTGGCAGAACGCGCACGTGGATTTCTACCAAACGACGTGCTAAGCATGCCGATGCTGCTCTTTTTAGCACCCGCGCACGGATTTGTGCGAAAACGCGTTTTAAGCATGCACATGCATCTTTTGGTAGACGCGGATGAAGTTTTCTGCAAAACCACAAGATGTGCATGCAAATGGTGCTTTTGGCAGAACGCGCACGTGGATTTCTACCAAACGACGTGCTAAGCATGCCGATGCTGCTCTTTTTAGCACCCGCGCACGCATTTGTGCGAAAACGCGTTTTAAGCATGCACATGCATCTTTTGGTAGACGCGGATGAAGTTTTCTGCAAAACCAGAAGATGTGCATGCAAATGGTGCTTTTGGCAGAACGCGCACGTGGATTTCTACCAAACGACGTGCTAAGCATGCCGATGCTGCTCTTTTTAGCACCCGCGCACGGATTTGTGCGAAAACGCGTTTTAAGCATGCACATGCATCTTTTGGTAGACGCGGATGAAGTTTTCTGCAAAACCACAAGGTGTGCATGCAAATGGTGCTTTTGGCAGAACGCGCACGTAGATTTCTACCAAACGACGTGCTAAGCATGCCGATGCTGCTCTTTTTAGCACCCGCGCACGTATTTGTGTGAAAACGCGTTTTAAGCATGCACATGCATCTTTTGGTAGACGCGGATGAAGTTTTCTGCAAAACCAGAAGATGTGCATGCAAATGGTGCTTTTGGCAGAACGCGCACGTGGATTTCTACCAAACGACGTGCTAAGCATGCCGATGCTGCTCTTTTTAGCACCCGCGCACGGATTTGTGCGAAAACGCGTTTTAAGCATGCACATGCATCTTTTGGTAGACGCGGATGAAGTTTTCTGCAAAACCACAAGATGTGCATGCAAATGGTGCTTTTTCCTGAACGCGCACGTGGATTTCTACCAAACGACGTGCTAAGCATGCCGATGCTGCTCTTTTTAGCACCCGCGCACGCATTTGTGCGAAAACGGGTTTTAAGCATGCACATGCATCTTTTGGTAGACGCGGATGAAGTTTTCTGCTAAACCAGAAGATGTGCATGCAAATTGTGCTTTTGGCAGAACGCGCACGTGGATTTCTACCAAACGACGTGCTAAGCATGCCGATGCTGCTCTTTTTAGCACCCGCGCACGGATTTGTGCGAAAACGCGTTTTAAGCATGCACATGCATCTTTTGGTAGACGCGGATGAAGTTTTCTGCAAAACCACAAGGTGTGCATGCAAATGGTGCTTTTGGCAGAACGCGCACGTAGATTTCTACCAAACGACGTGCTAAGCATGCCGATGCTGCTCTTTTTAGCACCCGCGCACGCATTTGTGTGAAAACGCGTTTTAAGCATGCACATGCATCTTTTGGTAGACGCGGATGAAGTTTTCTGCAAAACCAGAAGATGTGCATGCAAATGGTGCTTTTGGCAGAACGCGCACGTGGATTTCTACCAAACGACGTGCTAAGCATGCCGATGCTGCTCTTTTTAGCACCCGCGCACGGATTTGTGCGAAAACGCGTTTTAAGCATGCACATGCATCTTTTGGTAGACGCGGATGAAGTTTTCTGCAAAACCACAAGATGTGCATGCAAATGGTGCTTTTTCCAGAACGCGCACGTGGATTTCTACCAAACGACGTGCTAAGCATGCCGATGCTGCTCTTTTTAGCACCCGCGCACGGATTTGTGCGAAAACGCGTTTTAAGCATGCACATGCATCTTTTGGTAGACGCGGATGAAGTTTTCTGCAAAACCACAAGATGTGCATGCAAATGGTGCTTTTGGCAGAACGCGCACGTGGATTTCTACCAAACGACGTGCTAATCATGCCGATGCTGCTCTTTTTAGCACCCGCGCACGCATTTGTGCGAAAACGCGTTTTAAGCATGCACATGCATCTTTTGGTAGACGCGGATGAAGTTTTCTGCAAAACCACAAGATGTGCATGCAAATGGTGCTTTTGGCAGAACGCGCACGTGGATTTCTACCAAACGACGTGCTAAGCATGCCGATGCTGCTCTTTTTAGCACCCGCGCACGGATTTGTGCGAAAACGCGTTTTAAGCATGCACATGCATCTTTTGGTAGACGCGGATGAAGTTTTCTGCAAAACCACAAGATGTGCATGCAAATGGTGCTTTTGGCAGAACGCGCACGTGGATTTCTACCAAACGACGTGCTAAGCATGCCGATGCTGCTCTTTTTAGCACCCGCGCACGGATTTGTGCGAAAACGCGTTTTAAGCATGCACATGCATCTTTTGGTAGACGCGGATGAAGTTTTCTGCAAAACCACAAGATGTGCATGCAAATGGTGCTTTTGGCAGAACGCGCACGTGGATTTCTACCAAACGACGTGCTAAGCATGCCGATGCTGCTCTTTTTAGCACCCGCGCACGGATTTGTGCGAAAACGCGTTTTAAGCATGCACATGCATCTTTTGGTAGACGCGGATGAAGTTTTCTGCAAAACCAGAAGATGTGCATGCAAATGGTGCTTTTGGCAGAACGCGCACGTGGATTTCTACCAAACGACGTGCTAAGCATGCCGATGCTGCTCTTTTTAGCACCCGCGCACGGATTCGTGCGAAAACGCGTTTTAAGCATGCACATGCATCTTTTGGTAGACGCGGATGAAGTTTTCTGCAAAACCACAAGGTGTGCATGCAAATGGTGCTTTTGGCAGAACGCGCACGTGGATTTCTACCAAACGACGTGCTAAGCATGCCGATGCTGCTCTTTTTAGCACCCGCGCACGCATTTGTGCGAAAACGCGTTTTAAGCATGCACATGCATCTTTTGGTAGACGCGGATGAAGTTTTCTGCAAAACCAGAAGATGTGCATGCAAATGGTGCTTTTGGCAGAACGCGCACGTGGATTTCTACCAAACGACGTGCTAAGCATGCCGATGCTGCTCTTTTTAGCACCCGCGCACGGATTTGTGCGAAAACGCGTTTTAAGCATGCACATGCATCTTTTGGTAGACGCGGATGAAGTTTTCTGCAAAACCAGAAGATGTGCATGCAAATGGTGCTTTTGGCAGAACGCGCACGTGGATTTCTACCAAACGACGTGCTAAGCATGCCGATGCTGCTCTTTTTAGCACCCGCGCACGGATTTGTGCGAAAACGCGTTTTAAGCATGCACATGCATCTTTTGGTAGACGCGGATGAAGTTTTCTGCAAAACCACAAGATGTGCTTGCAAATGGTGCTTTTGGCAGAACGCGCACGTGGATTTCTACCAAACGACGTGCTAAGCATGCCGATGCTGCTCTTTTTAGCACCCGCGCACGCATTTGTGCGAAAACGCGTTTTAAGCATGCACATGCATCTTTTGGTAGACGCGGATGAAGTTTTCTGCAAAACCACAAGATGTGCATGCAAATGGTGCTTTTGGCAGAACGCGCACGTGGATTTCTACCAAACGACGTGCTAAGCATGCCGATGCTGCTCTTTTTAGCACCCGCGCACGGATTTGTGCGAAAACTCGTTTTAAGCATGCACATGCATCTTTTGGTAGACGCGGATGAAGTTTTCTGCAAAACCACAATATGTGCATGCAAATGGTGCTTTTGGCAGAACGCGCACGTGGATTTCTACCAAACGACGTACTAAGCATGCCGATGCTGCTCTTTTTAGCACCCGCGCACGCATTTGTGCGAAAACGCGTTTTAAGCATGCACATGCATCCTTTGGTAGACGCGGATAAAGTTTTCTGTAAAACCACATGATGTGCATGCAAATGGTGCTTTTTGCAGAACGCGCACGTGGATTTCTACCAAACGACGTGCTAAGCATGCCGATGCTGCTCTTTTTAGCACCCGCGCACGGATTTGTGCGAAAACGCGTTTTAAGCATGCACATGCATCTTTTGGTAGACGCGGATGAAGTTTTCTGCAAAACCACAAGATGTGCATGCAAATGGTGCTTTTGGCAGAACGCGCACGTGGATTTCTACCAAACGACGTGCTAAGCATGCCGATGCTGCTCTTTTTAGCACCCGCGCACGGATTTGTGCGAAAACGCGTTTTAAGCATGCACATGCATCTTTTGGTAGACGCGGATGAAGTTTTCTGCAAAACCACAAGATGTGCATGCAAATGGTGCTTTTGGCAGAACGCGCACGTGGATTTCTACCAAACGACGTGCTAAGCATGCCGATGCTGCTCTTTTTAGCACCCGCGCACGCATTTGTGCGAAAACGCGTTTTAAGCATGCACATGCATCTTTTGGTAGACGCGGATGAAGTTTTCTGCAAAACCAGAAGATGTGCATGCAAATGGTGCTTTTGGCAGAACGCGCACGTGGATTTCTACCAAACGACGTGCTAAGCATGCCGATGCTGCTCTTTTTAGCACCCGCGCACGGATTTGTGCGAAAACGCGTTTTAAGCATGCACATGCATCTTTTGGTAGACGCGGATGATGTTTTCTGCAAAACCACAAGGTGTGCATGCAAATGGTGCTTTTGGCAGAACGCGCACGTAGATTTCTACCAAACGACGTGCTAAGCATGCCGATGCTGCTCTTTTTAGCACCCGCGCACGTATTTGTGTGAAAACGCGTTTTAAGCATGCACATGCATCTTTTGGTAGACGCGGATGAAGTTTTCTGCAAAACCAGAAGATGTGCATGCAAATGGTGCTTTTGGCAGAACGCGCACGTGGATTTCTACCAAACGACGTGCTAAGCATGCCGATGCTGCTCTTTTTAGCACCCGCGCACGGATTTGTGCGAAAACGCGTTTTAAGCATGCACATGCATCTTTTGGTAGACGCGGATGAAGTTTTCTGCAAAACCACAAGATGTGCATGCAAATGGTGCTTTTTCCAGAACGCGCACGTGGATTTCTACCAAACGACGTGCTAAGCATGCCGATGCTGCTCTTTTTAGCACCCGCGCACGCATTTGTGCGAAAACGGGTTTTAAGCATGCACATGCATCTTTTGGTAGACGCGGATGAAGTTTTCTGCTAAACCAGAAGATGTGCATGCAAATGGTGCTTTTGGCAGAACGCGCACGTGGATTTCTACCAAACGACGTGCTAAGCATGCCGATGCTGCTCTTTTTAGCACCCGCGCACGGATTTGTGCGAAAACGCGTTTTAAGCATGCACATGCATCTTTTGGTAGACGCGGATGAAGTTTTCTGCAAAACCACAAGGTGTGCATGCAAATGGTGCTTTTGGCAGAACGCGCACGTAGATTTCTACCAAACGACGTGCTAAGCATGCCGATGCTGCTCTTTTTAGCACCCGCGCACGCATTTGTGTGAAAACGCGTTTTAAGCATGCACATGCATCTTTTGGTAGACGCGGATGAAGTTTTCTGCAAAACCAGAAGATGTGCATGCAAATGGTGCTTTTGGCAGAACGCGCACGTGGATTTCTACCAAACGACGTGCTAAGCATGCCGATGCTGCTCTTTTTAGCACCCGCGCACGCATTTGTGCGAAAACGCGTTTTAAGCATGCACATGCATCTTTTGGTAGACGCGGATGAAGTTTTCTGCAAAACCACAAGATGTGCATGCAAATGGTGCTTTTTCCAGAACGCGCACGTGGATTTCTACCAAACGACGTGCTAAGCATGCCGATGCTGCTCTTTTTAGCACCCGCGCACGGATTTGTGCGAAAACGCGTTTTAAGCATGCACATGCATCTTTTGGTAGACGCGGATGAAGTTTTCTGCAAAACCACAAGATGTGCATGCAAATGGTGCTTTTGGCAGAACGCGCACGTGGATTTCTACCAAACGACGTGCTAATCATGCCGATGCTGCTCTTTTTAGCACCCGCGCACGCATTTGTGCGAAAACGCGTTTTAAGCATGCACATGCATCTTTTGGTTGACGCGGATGAAGTTTTCTGCAAAACCACAAGATGTGCATGCAAATGGTGCTTTTGGCAGAACGCGCACGTGGATTTCTACCAAACGACGTGCTAAGCATGCCGATGCTGCTCTTTTTAGCACCCGCGCACGGATTTGTGCGAAAACGCGTTTTAAGCATGCACATGCATCTTTTGGTAGACGCGGATGAAGTTTTCTGCAAAACCACAAGATGTGCATGCAAATGGTGCTTTTGGCAGAACGCGCACGTGGATTTCTACCAAACGACGTGCTAAGCATGCCGATGCTGCTCTTTTTAGCACCCGCGCACGGATTTGTGCGAAAACGCGTTTTAAGCATGCACATGCATCTTTTGGTAGACGCGGATGAAGTTTTCTGCAAAACCACAAGATGTGCATGCAAATGGTGCTTTTGGCAGAACGCGCACGTGGATTTCTACCAAACGACGTGCTAAGCATGCCGATGCTGCTCTTTTTAGCACCCGCGCACGGATTTGTGCGAAAACGCGTTTTAAGCATGCACATGCATCTTTTGGTAGACGCGGATGAAGTTTTCTGCAAAACCAGAAGATGTGCATGCAAATGGTGCTTTTGGCAGAACGCGCACGTGGATTTCTACCAAACGACGTGCTAAGCATGCCGATGCTGCTCTTTTTAGCACCCGCGCACGGATTCGTGCGAAAACGCGTTTTAAGCATGCACATGCATCTTTTGGTAGACGCGGATGAAGTTTTCTGCAAAACCACAAGGTGTGCATGCAAATGGTGCTTTTGGCAGAACGCGCACGTGGATTTCTACCAAACGACGTGCTAAGCATGCCGATGCTGCTCTTTTTAGCACCCGCGCACGCATTTGTGCGAAAACGCGTTTTAAGCATGCACATGCATCTTTTGGTAGACGCGGATGAAGTTTTCTGCAAAACCAGAAGATGTGCATGCAAATGGTGCTTTTGGCAGAACGCGCACGTGGATTTCTACCAAACGACGTGCTAAGCATGCCGATGCTGCTCTTTTTAGCACCCGCGCACGGATTTGTGCGAAAACGCGTTTTAAGCATGCACATGCATCTTTTGGTAGACGCGGATGAAGTTTTCTGCAAAACCACAAGATGTGCATGCAAATGGTGCTTTTGGCAGAACGCGCACGTGGATTTCTACCAAACGACGTGCTAAGCATGCCGATGCTGCTCTTTTTAGCACCCGCGCACGCATTTGTGCGAAAACGCGTTTTAAGCATGCACATGCATCTTTTGGTAGACGCGGATAAAGTTTTCTGCAATACCACAAGATGTGCATGCAAATGGTGCTTTTGGCAGAACGCGCACGTGGATTTCTACCAAACGACGTGCTAAGCATGCCGATGCTGCTCTTTTTAGCACCCGCGCACGGATTCGTGCGAAAACGCGTTTTAAGCATGCACATGCATCTTTTGGTAGACGCGGATGAAGTTTTCTGCAAAACCACAAGGTGTGCATGCAAATGGTGCTTTTGGCAGAACGCGCACGTGGATTTCTACCAAACGACGTGCTAAGCATGCCGATGCTGCTCTTTTTAGCACCCGCGCACGCATTTGTGCGAAAACGCGTTTTAAGCATGCACATGCATCTTTTGGTAGACGCGGATGAAGTTTTCTGCAAAACCAGAAGATGTGCATGCAAATGGTGCTTTTGGCAGAACGCGCACGTGGATTTCTACCAAACGACGTGCTAAGCATGCCGATGCTGCTCTTTTTAGCACCCGCGCACGGATTTGTGCGAAAACGCGTTTTAAGCATGCACATGCATCTTTTGGTAGACGCGGATGAAGGTTTCTGCAAAACCACAAGATGTGCATGCAAATGGTGCTTTTTCCAGAACGCGCACGTGGATTTCTACCAAACGACGTGCTAAGCATGCCGATGCTGCTCTTTTTAGCACCCGCGCACGGATTTGTGCGAAAACGCGTTTTAAGCATGCACATGCATCTTTTGGTAGACGCGGATGAAGTTTTCTGCAAAACCACAAGATGTGCATGCAAATGGTGCTTTTGGCAGAACGCGCACGTGGATTTCTACCAAACGACGTGCTAAGCATGCCGATGCTGCTCTTTTTAGCACCCGCGCACGGATTCGTGCGAAAACGCGTTTTAAGCATGCACATGCATCTTTTGGTAGACGCGGATGAAGTTTTCTGCAAAACCACAAGGTGTGCATGCAAATGGTGCTTTTGGCAGAACGCGCACGTGGATTTCTACCAAACGACGTGCTAAGCATGCCGATGCTGCTCTTTTTAGCACCCGCGCACGCATTTGTGCGAAAACGCGTTTTAAGCATGCACATGCATCTTTTGGTAGACGCGGATGAAGTTTTCTGCAAAACCAGAAGATGTGCATGCAAATGGTGCTTTTGGCAGAACGCGCACGTGGATTTCTACCAAACGACGTGCTAAGCACGCCGATGCTGCTCTTTTTAGCACCCGCGCACGGATTTGTGCGAAAACGCGTTTTAAGCATGCACATGCATCTTTTGGTAGACGCGGATGAAGTTTTCTGCAAAACCACAAGATGTGCATGCAAATGGTGCTTTTTCCAGAACGCGCACGTGGATTTCTACCAAACCACGTGCTAAGCATGCCGATGCTGCTCGTTTTAGCACCCGCGCACGGATTTGTGCGAAAACGCGTTTTAAGCATGCACATGCATCTTTTGGTAGACGCGGATGAAGTTTTCTGCAAAACCACAAGATGTGCATGCAAATGGTGCTTTTGGCAGAACGCGCACGTGGATTTCTACCAAACGACGTGCTAAGCATGCCGATGCTGCTCTTTTTAGCACCCGCGCACGCATTTGTGCGAAAACGCGTTTTAAGCATGCACATGCATCTTTTGGTAGACGCGGATAAAGTTTTCTGCAAAACCACAAGATGTGCATGCAAATGGTGCTTTTGGCAGAACGCGCACGTGGATTTCTACCAAACGACGTGCTAAGCATGCCGATGCTGCTCTTTTTAGCACCCGCGCACGCATTTGTGCGAAAACGCGTTTTAAGCATGCACATGCATCTTTTGGTAGACGCGGATGAAGTTTTCTGCAAAACCAGAAGATGTGCATGCAAATGGTGCTTTTGGCAGAACGCGCACGTGGATTTCTACCAAACGACGTGCTAAGCATGCCGATGCTGCTCTTTTTAGCACCCGCGCACGGATTTGTGCGAAAACGCGTTTTAAGCATGCACATGCATCTTTTGGTAGACGCGGATGAAGGTTTCTGCAAAACCACAAGATGTGCATGCAAATGGTGCTTTTTCCAGAACGCGCACGTGGATTTCTACCAAACGACGTGCTAAGCATGCCGATGCTGCTCTTTTTAGCACCCGCGCACGGATTTGTGCGAAAACGCGTTTTAAGCATGCACATGCATCTTTTGGTAGACGCGGATGAAGTTTTCTGCAAAACCACAAGATGTGCATGCAAATGGTGCTTTTGGCAGAACGCGCACGTGGATTTCTACCAAACGACGTGCTAAGCATGCCGATGCTGCTCTTTTTAGCACCCGCGCACGCATTTGTGCGAAAACGCCTTTTAAGCATGCACATGCATCTTTTGGTAGACGCGGATAAAGTTTTCTGCAAAACCACAACATGTGCATGCAAATGGTGCTTTTGGCAGAACGCGCACGTGGATTTCTACCAAACGACGTGCTAAGCATGCCGATGCTGCTCTTTTTAGCACCCGCGCACGGATTTGTGCGAAAACGCGTTTTAAGCATGCACATGCATCTTTTGGTAGACGCGGATGAAGTTTTCTGCAAAACCACAAGATGTGCATGCAAATGGTGCTTTTGGCAGAGCGCGCACGTGGATTTCTACCAAACGACGTGCTAAGCATGCCGATGCTGCTCTTTTTAGCACCCGCGCACGCATTTGTGCGAAAACGCGTTTTAAGCATGCACATGCATCTTTTGGTAGACGCGGATGAAGTTTTCTGCAAAACCAGAAGATGTGCATGCAAATGGTGCTTTTGGCAGAACGCGCACGTGGATTTCTACCAAACGACGTGCTAAGCATGCCGATGCTGCTCTTTTTAGCACCCGCGCACGGATTCGTGCGAAAACGCGTTTTAAGCATGCACATGCATCTTTTGGTAGACGCGGATGAAGTTTTCTGCAAAACCACAAGGTGTGCATGCAAATGGTGCTTTTGGCAGAACGCGCACGTGGATTTCTACCAAACGACGTGCTAAGCATGCCGATGCTGCTCTTTTTAGCACCCGCGCACGCATTTGTGCGAAAACGCGTTTTAAAGCATGCACATGCATCTTTTGGTAGACGCGGATGAAGTTTTCTGCAAAACCAGAAGATGTGCATGCAAATGGTGCTTTTGGCAGAACGCGCACGTGGATTTCTACCAAACGACGTGCTAAGCACGCCGATGCTGCTCTTTTTAGCACCCGCGCACGGATTTGTGCGAAAACGCGTTTTAAGCATGCACATGCATCTTTTGGTAGACGCGGATGAAGTTTTCTGCAAAACCACAAGATGTGCATGCAAATGGTGCTTTTTCCAGAACGCGCACGTGGATTTCTACCAAACCACGTGCTAAGCATGCCGATGCTGCTCTTTTTAGCACCCGCGCACGGATTTGTGCGAAAACGCGTTTTAAGCATGCACATGCATGTTTTGGTAGACGCGGATGAAGTTTTCTGCAAAACCACAAGATGTGCATGCAAATGGTGCTTTTGGCAGAACGCGCACGTGGATTTCTACCAAACGACGTGCTAAGCATGCCGATGCTGCTCTTTTTAGCACCCGCGCACGCATTTGTGCGAAAACGCGTTTTAAGCATGCACATGCATCTTTTGGTAGACGCGGATAAAGTTTTCTGCAAAACCACAAGATGTGCATGCAAATGGTGCTTTTGGGAGAACGCGCACGTGGATTTCTACCAAACGACGTGCTAAGCATGCCGATGCTGCTCTTTTTAGCACCCGCGCACGGATTTGTGCGAAAACGCGTTTTAAGCATGCACATGCATCTTTTGGTAGACGCGGATGAAGTTTTCTGCAAAACCACAAGATGTGCATGCAAATGGTGCTTTTGGCAGAACGCGCACGTGGATTTCTACCAAACGACGTGCTAAGCATGCCGATGCTGCTCTTTTTAGCACCCGCGCACGGATTTGGGCGAAAACGCGTTTTAAGCATGCACATGCATCTTTTGGTAGACGCGGATGAAGTTTTCTGCAAAACCACAAGATGTGCATGCAAATGGTGCTTTTGGCAGAACGCGCACGTGGATTTCTACCAAACGACGTGCTAAGCATGCCGATGCTGCTCTTTTTAGCACCCGTGCGCGGATTTGTGCGAAAACGCGTTTGAAGCATGCACATGCATCTTTTGGTAGACGCGGATGAAGTTTTCTGCAAAACCACAAGATGTGCATGCAAATGGTGCTTTTGGCAGAACGCGCACGTGGATTTCTACCAAACGACGTGCTAAGCATGCCGATGCTGCTCTTTTTAGCACCCGCGCGCGGATTTGTGCGAAAACGCGTTTTAAGCATGCACATGCATCTTTTGGTAGACGCGGATGAAGTTTTCTGCAAAACCACAAGATGTGCATGCAAATGGTGCTTTTGGCAGAACGCGCACGTGGATTTCTACCAGACGACGTGCTAAGCATGCCGATGCTGCTCTTTTTAGCACCCGCGCACGGATTTGTGCGAAAACGCGTTTTAAGCATGCACATGCATCTTTTGGTAGACGCGGATGAAGTTTTCTGCAAAACGACAATATGTGCATGCAAATGGTGCTTTTGGCAGAACGCGCACGTGGATTTCTACCAAACGACGTACTAAGCATGCCGATGCTGCTCTTTTTTAGCACCCGCGCACGCATTTGTGCGAAAACGCGTTTTAAGCATGCACATGCATCCTTTGGTAGACGCGGATAAAGTTTTCTGTAAAACCACATGATGTGCATGCAAATGGTGCTTTTTGCAGAACGCGCACGTGGATTTCTACCAAACGACGTGCTAAGCATGCCGATGCTGCTCTTTTTAGCACCCGCGCACGGATTTGTGCGAAAACGCGTTTTAAGCATGCACATGCATCTTTTGGTAGACGCGGATGAAGTTTTCTGCAAAACCACAAGATGTGCATGCAAATGGTGCTTTTGGCAGAAAGCGCACGTAGATTTCTACCAAACGACGTGCTAAGCATGCCGATGCTGCTCTTTTTAGCACCCGCGCACGCATTTGTGCGAAAACGCGTTTTAAGCATGCACAAGCATCTTTTGGTAGACGCGGATGAAGTTTTCTGCAAAACCAGAAGATGTGCATGCAAATGGTGCTTTTGGCAGAACGCGCACGTGGATTTCTACCAAACGACGTGCTAAGCATGCCGATGCTGCTCTTTTTAGCACCCGCGCACGGATTTGTGCGAAAACGCGTTTTAAGCATGCACATGCATCTTTTGGTAGACGCGGATGAAGTTTTCTGCAAAACCACAAGATGTGCATGCAAATGGTGCTTTTGGCAGAACGCGCACGTGGATTTCTACCAAACGACGTGCTAAGCATGCCGATGCTGCTCTTTTTAGCACCCACGCACGCATTTGTGCGAAAACGCGTTTTAAGCATGCACATGCATCTTTTGGTAGACGCGGATGAAGTTTTCTGCAAAACCAGAAGATGTGCATGCAAATGGTGCTTTTGGCAGAACGCGCACGTGGATTTCTACCAAACGACGTGCTAAGCATGCCGATGCTGCTCTTTTTAGCACCCGCGCACGGATTTGTGCGAAAACGCGTTTTAAGCATGCACATGCATCTTTTGGTAGACGCGGATGAAGTTTTCTGCAAAACCACAAGGTGTGCATGCAAATGGTGCTTTTGGCAGAACGCGCACGTAGATTTCTACCAAACGACGTGCTAAGCATGCCGATGCTGCTCTTTTTAGCACCCGCGCACGTATTTGTGTGAAAACGCGTTTTAAGCATGCACATGCATCTTTTGGTAGACGCGGATGAAGTTTTCTGCAAAACCAGAAGATGTGCATGCAAATGGTGCTTTTGGCAGAACGCGCACGTGGATTTCTACCAAACGACGTGCTAAGCATGCCGATGCTGCTCTTTTTAGCACCCGCGCACGGATTTGTGCGAAAACGCGTTTTAAGCATGCACATGCATCTTTTGGTAGACGCGGATGAAGTTTTCTGCTAAACCAGAAGATGTGCATGCAAATGGTGCTTTTGGCAGAACGCGCACGTGGATTTCTACCAAACGACGTGCTAAGCATGCCGATGCTGCTCTTTTTAGCACCCGCGCACGGATTTGTGCGAAAACGCGTTTTAAGCATGCACATGCATCTTTTGGTAGACGCGGATGAAGTTTTCTGCAAAACCACAAGGTGTGCATGCAAATGGTGCTTTTGGCAGAACGCGCACGTAGATTTCTACCAAACGACGTGCTAAGCATGCCGATGCTGCTCTTTTTAGCACCCGCGCACGCATTTGTGTGAAAACGCGTTTTAAGCATGCACATGCATCTTTTGGTAGACGCGGATGAAGTTTTCTGCAAAACCAGAAGATGTGCATGCAAATGGTGCTTTTGGCAGAACGCGCACGTGGATTTCTACCAAACGACGTGCTAAGCATGCCGATGCTGCTCTTTTTAGCACCCGCGCACGGATTTGTGCGAAAACGCGTTTTAAGCATGCACATGCATCTTTTGGTAGACGCGGATGAAGTTTTCTGCAAAACCACAAGATGTGCATGCAAATGGTGCTTTTTCCAGAACGCGCACGTGGATTTCTACCAAACGACGTGCTAAGCATGCCGATGCTGCTCTTTTAAGCACCCGCGCACGGATTTGTGCGAAAACGCGTTTTAAGCATGCACATGCATCTTTTGGTAGACGCGGATGAAGTTTTTCTGCAAAACCACAAGATGTGCATGCAAATGGTGCTTTTGGCAGAACGCGCACGTGGATTTCTACCAAACGACGTGCTAATCATGCCGATGCAGCTCTTTTTAGCACCCGCGCACGCATTTGTGCGAAAACGCGTTTTAAGCATGCACATGCATCTTTTGGTAGACGCGGATGAAGTTTTCTGCAAAACCACAAGATGTGCATGCAAATGGTGCTTTTGGCAGAACGCGCACGTGGATTTCTACCAAACGACGTGCTAAGCATGCCGATGCTGCTCTTTTTAGCACCCACGCACGGTTTTGTGCGAAAACGCGTTTTAAGCATGCACATGCATCTTTTGGTAGACGCGGATGAAGTTTTCTGCAAAACCACAAGATGTGCATGCAAATGGTGCTTTTGGCAGAACGCGCACGTTGATTTCTACCAAACGACGTGCTAAGCATGCCGATGCTGCTCTTTTTAGCACCCGCGCACGGATTTGTGCGAAAACGCGTTTTAAGCATGCACATGCATCTTTTGGTAGACGCGGATGAAGTTTTCTGCAAAACCACAAGATGTGCATGCAAATGGTGCTTTTGGCAGAACGCGCACGTGGATTTCTACCAAACGACGTGCTAAGCATGCCGATGCTGCTCTTTTTAGCACCCGCGCACGGATTTGTGCGAAAACGCGTTTTAAGCATGCACATGCATCTTTTGGTAGACGCGGATGAAGTTTTCTGCAAAACCAGAAGATGTGCATGCAAATGGTGCTTTTGGCAGAACGCGCACGTGGATTTCTACCAAACGACGTGCTAAGCATGCCGATGCTGCTCTTTTTAGCACCCGCGCACGGATTTGTGCGAAAACGCGTTTTTAAGCATGCACATGCATCTTTTGGTAGACGCGGATGAAGTTTTCTGCAAAACCACAATATGTGCATGCAAATGGTGCTTTTGGCAGAACGCGCACGTGGATTTCTACCAAACGACGTACTAGCATGCCGATGCTGCTCTTTTTAGCACCCGCGCACGCATTTGTGCGAAAACGCGTTTTAAGCATGCACATGCATCCTTTGGTAGACGCGGATAAAGTTTTCTGTAAAACCACATGATGTGCATGCAAATGGTGCTTTTTGCAGAACGCGCACGTGGATTTCTACCAAACGACGTGCTAAGCATGCCGATGCTGCTCTTTTTAGCACCCGCGCACGGATTTGTGCGAAAACGCGTTTTAAGCATGCACATGCATCTTTTGGTAGACGCGGATGAAGTTTTCTGCAAAACCACAAGATGTGCATGCAAATGGTGCTTTTGGCAGAACGCGCACGTGGATTTCTACCAAACGACGTGCTAAGCATGCCGATGCTGCTCTTTTTAGCACCCGCGCACGGATTTGTGCGAAAACGCGTTTTAAGCATGCACATGCATCTTTTGGTAGACGCGGATGAAGTTTTCTGCAAAACCACAAGATGTGCATGCAAATGGTGCTTTTGGCAGAACGCGCACGTGGATTTCTACCAAACGACGTGCTAAGCATGCCGATGCTGCTCTTTTTAGCACCCGCGCACGCATTTGTGCGAAAACGCGTTTTAAGCATGCACATGCATCTTTTGGTAGACGCGGATGAAGTTTTCTGCAAAAACCAGAAGATGTGCATGCAAATGGTGCTTTTGGCAGAACGCGCACGTGGATTTCTACCAAACGACGTGCTAAGCATGCCGATGCTGCTCTTTTTAGCACCCGCGCACGGATTTGTGCGAAAACGCGTTTTAAGCATGCACATGCATCTTTTGGTAGACGCGGATGAAGTTTTCTGCAAAACCACAAGGTGTGCATGCAAATGGTGCTTTTGGCAGAACGCGCACGTAGATTTCTACCAAACGACGTGCTAAGCATGCCGATGCTGCTCTTTTTAGCACCCGCGCACGTATTTGTGTGAAAACGCGTTTTTAAGCATGCACATGCATCTTTGGTAGACGCGGATGAAGTTTTCTGCAAAACCAGAAGATGTGCATGCAAATGGTGCTTTTGGCAGAACGCGCACGTGGATTTCTACCAAAACGACGTGCTAAGCATGCCGATGCTGCTCTTTTTAGCACCCGCGCACGGATTTGTGCGAAAACGCGTTTTAAGCATGCACATGCATCTTTTGGTAGACGCGGATGAAGTTTTCTGCAAAACCACAAGATGTGCATGCAAATGGTGCTTTTTCCAGAACGCGCACGTGGATTTCTACCAAACGACGTGCTAAGCATGCCGATGCTGCTCTTTTAAGCACCCGCGCACGGATTTGTGCGAAAACGCGTTTTAAGCATGCACATGCATCTTTGGTAGACGCGGATGAAGTTTTCTGCAAAACCACAAGATGTGCATGCAAATGGTGCTTTTGGCAGAACGCGCACGTGGATTTCTACCAAACGACGTGCTAATCATGCCGATGCAGCTCTTTTTAGCACCCGCGCACGCATTTGTGCGAAAACGCGTTTTAAGCATGCACATGCATCTTTTGGTAGACGCGGATGAAGTTTTCTGCAAAACCACAAGATGTGCATGCAAATGGTGCTTTTGGCAGAACGCGCACGTGGATTTCTACCAAACGACGTGCTAAGCATGCCGATGCTGCTCTTTTTAGCACCCACGCACGGTTTTGTGCGAAAACGCGTTTTAAGCATGCACATGCATCTTTTGGTAGACGCGGATGAAGTTTTCTGCAAAACCACAAGATGTGCATGCAAATGGTGCTTTTGGCAGAACGCGCACGTTGATTTCTACCAAACGACGTGCTAAGCATGCCGATGCTGCTCTTTTTAGCACCCGCGCACGGATTTGTGCGAAAACGCGTTTTAAGCATGCACATGCATCTTTTGGTAGACGCGGATGAAGTTTTCTGCAAAACCACAAGATGTGCATGCAAATGGTGCTTTTGGCAGAACGCGCACGTGGATTTCTACCAAACGACGTGCTAAGCATGCCGATGCTGCTCTTTTTAGCACCCGCGCACGGATTTGTGCGAAAACGCGTTTTAAGCATGCACATGCATCTTTTGGTAGACGCGGATGAAGTTTTCTGCAAAACCAGAAGATGTGCATGCAAATGGTGCTTTTGGCAGAACGCGCACGTGGATTTCTACCAAACGACGTGCTAAGCATGCCGATGCTGCTCTTTTTAGCACCCGCGCACGGATTTGTGCGAAAACGCGTTTTAAGCATGCACATGCATCTTTTGGTAGACGCGGATGAAGTTTTCTGCAAAACCACAATATGTGCATGCAAATGGTGCTTTTGGCAGAACGCGCACGTGGATTTCTACCAAACGACGTACTAAGCATGCCGATGCTGCTCTTTTTAGCACCCGCGCACGCATTTGTGCGAAAACGCGTTTTAAGCATGCACATGCATCCTTTGGTAGACGCGGAATAAAGTTTTCTGGTAAAACCACATGATGTGCATGCAAATGGTGCTTTTTGCAGAACGCGCACGTGGATTTCTACCAAACGACGTGCTAAGCATGCCGATGCTGCTCTTTTTAGCACCCGCGCACGGATTTGTGCGAAAACGCGTTTTAAGCATGCACATGCATCTTTTGGTAGACGCGGATGAAGTTTTCTGCAAAACCACAAGATGTGCATGCAAATGGTGCTTTTGGCAGAACGCGCACGTGGATTTCTACCAAACGACGTGCTAAGCATGCCGATGCTGCTCTTTTTAGCACCCGCGCACGGATTTGTGCGAAAACGCGTTTTAAGCATGCACATGCATCTTTTGGTAGACGCGGATGAAGTTTTCTGCAAAACCACAAGATGTGCATGCAAATGGTGCTTTTGGCAGAACGCGCACGTGGATTTCTACCAAACGACGTGCTAAGCATGCCGATGCTGCTCTTTTTAGCACCCGCGCACGCATTTGTGCGAAAACGCGTTTTAAGCATGCACATGCATCTTTTGGTAGACGCGGATGAAGTTTTCTGCAAAACCAGAAGATGTGCATGCAAATGGTGCTTTTGGCAGAACGCGCACGTGGATTTCTACCAAACGACGTGCTAAGCATGCCGATGCTGCTCTTTTTAGCACCCGCGCACGGATTTGTGCGGAAAACGCGTTTTAAGCATGCACATGCATCTTTTGGTAGACGCGGATGAAGTTTTCTGCAAAACCACAAGGTGTGCATGCAAATGGTGCTTTTGGCAGAACGCGCACGTAGATTTCTACCAAACGACGTGCTAAGCATGCCGATGCTGCTCTTTTTAGCACCCGCGCACGTATTTGTGTGAAAACGCGTTTTAAGCATGCACATGCATCTTTTGGTAGACGCGGATGAAGTTTTCTGCAAAACCAGAAGATGTGCATGCAAATGGTGCTTTTGGCAGAACGCGCACGTGGATTTCTACCAAACGACGTGCTAAGCATGCCGATGCTGCTCTTTTTAGCACCCGCGCACGGATTTGTGCGAAAACGCGTTTTTAAGCATGCACATGCATCTTTTGGTAGACGCGGATGAAGTTTTCTGCAAAACCACAAGATGTGCATGCAAATGGTGCTTTTTCCAGAACGCGCACGTGGATTTCTACCAAAGGACGTGCTAAGCATGCCGATGCTGCTCTTTTTAGCACCCGCGCACGGATTTGTGCGAAAACGCGTTTTAAGCATGCACATGCATCTTTTGGTAGACGCGGATGAAGTTTTCTGCAAAACCACAAGATGTGCATGCAAATGGTGCTTTTTCCAGAACGCGCACGTGGATTTCTACCAAACGACGTGCTAAGCATGCCGATGCTGCTCTTTTTAGCACCCGCGCACGGATTTGTGCGAAAACGCGTTTTAAGCATGCACATGCATCTTTTGGTAGACGCGGATGAAGTTTTCTGCAAAACCACAAGATGTGCATGCAAATGGTGCTTTTGGCAGAACGCGCACGTGGATTTCTACCAAACGACGTGCTAATCATGCCGATGCTGCTCTTTTTAGCACCCGCGCACGCATTTGTGCGAAAACGCGTTTTAAGCATGCACATGCATCTTTTGGTAGACGCGGATGAAGTTTTCTGCAAAACCACAAGATGTGCATGCAAATGGTGCTTTTGGCAGAACGCGCACGTGGATTTCTACCAAACGACGTGCTAAGCATGCCGATGCTGCTCTTTTTAGCACCCGCGCACGGTTTTGTGCGAAAACGCGTTTTAAGCATGCACATGCATCTTTTGGTAGACGCGGATGAAGTTTTCTGCAAAACCACAAGATGTGCATGCAAATGGTGCTTTTGGCAGAACGCGCACGTGGATTTCTACCAAACGACGTGCTAAGCATGCCGATGCTGCTCTTTTTAGCACCCGCGCACGGATTTGTGCGAAAACGCGTTTTAAGCATGCACAAGCATCTTTTGGTAGACGCGGATGAAGTTTTCTGCAAAACCACAAGATGTGCATGCAAATGGTGCTTTTGGCAGAACGCGCACGTGGATTTCTACCAAACGACGTGCTAAGCATGCCGATGCTGCTCTTTTTAGCACCCGCGCACGGATTTGTGCGAAAACGCGTTTTAAGCATGCACATGCATCTTTTGGTAGACGCGGATGAAGTTTTCTGCAAAACCAGAAGATGTGCATGCAAATGGTGCTTTTGGCAGAACGCGCACGTGGATTTCTACCAAACGACGTGCTAAGCATGCCGATGCTGCTCTTTTTAGCACCCGCGCACGGATTCGTGCGAAAACGCGTTTTAAGCATGCACATGCATCTTTTGGTAGACGCGGATGAAGTTTTCTGCAAAACCACAAGGTGTGCATGCAAATGGTGCTTTTGGCAGAACGCGCACGTGGATTTCTACCAAACGACGTGCTAAGCATGCCGATGCTGCTCTTTTTAGCACCCGCGCACGCATTTGTGCGAAAACGCGTTTTAAGCATGCACATGCATCTTTTGGTAGACGCGGATGAAGTTTTCTGCAAAACCAGAAGATGTGCATGCAAATGGTGCTTTCGGCAGAACGCGCACGTGGATTTCTACCAAACGACGTGCTAAGCATGCCGATGCTGCTCTTTTTAGCACCCGCGCACGGATTTGTGCGAAAACGCGTTTTAAGCATGCACATGCATCTTTTGGTAGACGCGGATGAAGTTTTCTGCAAAACCACAAGATGTGCATGCAAATGGTGCTTTTGGCAGAACGCGCACGTGGATTTCTACCAAACGACGTGCTAAGCATGCCGATGCTGCTCTTTTTAGCACCCGCGCACGCATTTGTGCGAAAACGCGTTTTAAGCATGCACATGCATCTTTTGGTAGACGCGGATAAAGTTTTCTGCAAAACCACAAGATGTGCATGCAAATGGTGCTTTTGGCAGAACGCGCACGTGGATTTCTACCAAACGACGTGCTAAGCATGCCGATGCTGCTCTTTTTAGCACCCGCGCACGGATTTGTGCGAAAACGCGTTTTAAGCATGCACATGCATCTTTTGGTAGACGCGGATGAAGTTTTCTGCAAAACCACAAGATGTGCATGCAAATGGTGCTTTAGGCTTTTGGCAGAACGCGCACGTGGATTTCTACCAAACGACGTGCTAAGCATGCCGATGCTGCTCTTTTTAGCACCCGCGCACGGATTTGGGCGAAAACGCGTTTTAAGCATGCACATGCATCTTTTGGTAGACGCGGATGAAGTTTTCTGCAAAACCACAAGATGTGCATGCAAATGGTGCTTTTGGCAGAACGCGCACGTGGATATCTACCAAACGACGTGCTAAGCATGCCGATGCTGCTCTTTTTAGCACCCGCGCACGGATTTGTGCGAAAACGCGTTTTCAGCATGCACATGCATCTTTTGGTAGACGCGGATGAAGTTTTCTGCAAAACCAGAAGATGTGCATGCAAATGGTGCTTTTGGCAGAACGCGCACGTGTATTTCTACCAAACGACGTGCTAAGCATGCCGATGCTGCTCTTTTTAGCACCCGCGCACAGCATTTGTGCGAAAACGCGTTTTAAGCATGCACATGCATCTTTTTCGTAGACGCGGATGAAGTTTTCTGAAAAAACCACAAGATGTGCATGCAAATGGTGCTTTTGGCAGAACGCGCACGTAGATTTCTACCAAATGACGTGCTAAGCATGCCGATGCTGCTCTTTTTTTGCACCCGCGCACGCATTTGTGCGATAACGCGTTTTAAGCATGCACATGCATCTTTTGGTAGACGTGAATGAAGTTTTCTGCAAAACCACAAGATGTGCATGCAAATGGTGCTTTTGGCAGAACGCGCACGTGGATTTCTACCAAACGACGTGCTAAGCATGCCGATGCTGCTCTTTTTAGCACCCGCGCACGCATTTGTGCGAAAACACGTTTTAAGCATGCACATGCATCTTTTGGTAGACGCGGATGAAGTTTTCTGCAAAACCAGAAAATGTGCATGCAAATGGTGCTTTTGGCAGAACGCGCACGTGGATTTCTACCAAACGACGTGCTAAGCATGCCGATGCTGCTCTTTTTAGCACCCGCGCACGGATTTGTGCGAAAACGCGTTTTAAGCATGCACATGCATCTTTTGGTAGACGCGGATGAAGTTTTCTGCAAAACCACAAGATGTGCATGCAAATGGTGCTTTTGGCAGAACGCGCACGTGGATTTCTACCAAACGACGTGCTAAGCATGCCGATGCTGCTCTTTTTAGCACCCGCGCACGGATTTGTGCGAAAACGCGTTTTAAGCATGCACATGCATCTTTTGGTAGACGCGGATGAAGTTTTCTGCAAAACCACAAGATGTGCATGCAAATGGTGCTTTTTCCAGAACGCGCACGTGGATTTCTACCAAACGACGTGCTAAGCATGCCGATGCTGCTCTTTTTAGCACCCGCGCACGGATTTGTGCGAAAACGCGTTTTAAGCATGCACATGCATCTTTTGGTAGACGCGGATGAAGTTTTCTGAAACCACAAGATGTGCATGCAAATGGTGCTTTTGGCAGAACGCTCACGTGGATTTCTACCAAACGACGTGCTAAGCATGCCGATGCTGCTCTTTTTAGCACCCGCGCACGCATTTGTGCGAAAACGCGTTTTAAGCATGCACATGCATCTTTTGGTAGACGCGGATGAAGTTTTCTGCAAAACCACAAGATGTGCATGCAAATGGTGCTTTTGGCAGAACGCGCACGTGGATTTCTACCAAACGACGTGCTAAGCATGCCGATGCTGCTCTTTTTAGCACCCGCGCACGGATTTGTGCGAAAACGCGTTTTAAGCATGCACATGCATCTTTTGGTAGACGCGGATGAAGTTTTCTGCAAAACCACAAGATGTGCATGCAAATGGTGCTTTTGGCAGAACGCGCACGTGGATTTCTACCAAACGACGTGCTAAGCATGCCGATGCTGCTCTTTTTAGCACCCGCGCACGGATTTGTGCGAAAACGCGTTTTAAGCATGCACATGCATCTTTTGGTAGACGCGGATGAAGTTTTCTGCAAAACCAGAAGATGTGCATGCAAATGGTGCTTTTGGCAGAACGCGCACGTGGATTTCTACCAAACGACGTGCTAAGCATGCCGATGCTGCTGTTTTTAGCACCCGCGCACGGATTCGTGCGAAAACGCGTTTTAAGCATGCACATGCATCTTTTGGTAGACGCGGATGAAGTTTTCTGCAAAACCACAAGGTGTGCATGCAAATGGTGCTTTTGGCAGAACGCGCACGTGGATTTCTACCAAACGACGTGCTAAGCATGCCGATGCTGCTCTTTTTAGCACCCGCGCACGCATTTGTGCGAAAACGCGTTTTAAGCATGCACAAGCATCTTTTGGTAGACGCGGATGAAGTTTTCTGCAAAACCAGAAGATGTGCATGCAAATGGTGCTTTTGGCAGAACGCGCACGTGGATTTCTACCAAACGACGTGCTAAGCATGCCGATGCTGCTCTTTTTAGCACCCGCGCACGGATTTGTGCGAAAACGCGTTTTAAGCATGCACATGCATCTTTTGGTAGACGCGGATGAAGTTTTCTGCAAAACCACAAGATGTGCATGCAAATGGTGCTTTTGGCAGAACGCGCACGTGGATTTCTACCAAACGACGTGCTAAGCATGCCGATGCTGCTCTTTTTAGCACCCGCGCACGGATTTGTGCGAAAACGCGTTTTAAGCATGCACATGCATCTTTTGGTAGACGCGGATAAAGTTTTCTGCAAAACCAGAAAATGTGCATGCAAATGGTGCTTTTGGCAGAACGCGCACGTGGATTTCTACCAAACGACGTGCTAAGCATGCCGATGCTGCTCTTTTTAGCACCCGCGCACGGATTTGTGCGAAAACGCGTTTTAAGCATGCACATGCATCTTTTGGTAGACGCGGATGAAGTTTTCTGCAAAACCACAAGGTGTGCATGCAAATGGTGCTTTTGGCAGAACGCGCACGTGGATTTCTACCAAACGACGTGCTAAGCATGCCGATGCTGCTCTTTTTAGCACCCGCGCACGGATTTGTGCGAAAACGCGTTTTAAGCATGCACATGCATCTTTTGGTAGACGCGGATGAAGTTTTCTGCAAAACCAGAAGATGTGCATGCAAATGGTGCTTTTGGCAGAACGCGCACGTGGATTTCTACCAAACGACGTGCTAAGCATGCCGATGCTGCTCTTTTTAGCACCCGCGCACGGATTTGTGCGAAAACGCGTTTTAAGCATGCACATGCATCTTTTGGTAGACGCGGATGAAGTTTTCTGCAAAACCACAAGATGTGCATGCAAATGGTGCTTTTGGCAGAACGCGCACGTGGATTTCTACCAAACGACGTGCTAAGCATGCCGATGCTGCTCTTTTTAGCACCCGCGCACGGATTTGTGCGAAAACGCGTTTTAAGCATGCACATGCATCTTTTGGTAGACGCGGATGAAGTTTTCTGCAAAACCAGAAAATGTGCATGCAAATGGTCCTTTTGGCAGAACGCGCACGTGGATTTCTACCAAACGACGTGCTAAGCATGCCGATGCTGCTCTTTTTAGCACCCGCGCACGCATTTGTGCGAAAACGCGTTTTAAGCATGCACATGCATCTTTTGGTAGACGCGGATGAAGTTTTCTGCAAAACCAGAAGATGTGCATGCAAATGGTGCTTTTGGCAGAACGCGCACGTGGATTTCTACCAAACGACGTGCTAAGCATGCCGATGCTGCTCTTTTTAGCACCCGCGCACGGATTTGTGCGAAAACGCGTTTTAAGCATGCACATGCATCTTTTGGTAGACGCGGATGAAGTTTTCTGCAAAACCACAAGATGTGCATGCAAATGGTGCTTTTGGCAGAACGCGCACGTGGATTTCTACCAAACGACGTGCTAAGCATGCCGATGCTGCTCTTTTTAGCACCCGCGCACGCATTTGTGCGAAAACGCGTTTTAAGCATGCAAATGCATCTTTTGGTAGACGCGGATGAAGTTTTCTGCAAAACCAGAAGATGTGCATGCAAATGGTGCTTTTGGCAGAACGCGCACGTGGATTTCTACCAAACGACGTGCTAAGCATGCCGATGCTGCTCTTTTTAGCACCCGCGCACGGATTTGTGCGAAAACGCGTTTTAAGCATGCACATGCATCTTTTGGTAGACGCGGTTGAAGTTTTCTGCAAAACCACAAGATGTGCATGCAAATGGTGCTTTTTCCAGAACGCGCACGTGGATTTCTACCAAACGACGTGCTAAGCATGCCGATGCTGCTCTTTTTTAGCACCCGCGCACGGATTTGTGCGAAAACGCGTTTTAAGCATGCACATGCATCTTTTGGTAGACGCGGATGAAGTTTTCTGAAAACCACAAGATGTGCATGCAAATGGTGCTTTTGGCAGAACGCGCACGTGGATTTCTACCAAACGACGTGCTAAGCATGCCGATGCTGCTCTTTTTAGCACCCGCGCACGCATTTGTGCGAAAACGCGTTTTAAGCATGCACATGCATCTTTTGGTAGACGCGGATGAAGTTTTCTGCAAAACCACAAGATGTGCATGCAAATGGTGCTTTTGGCAGAACGCGCACGTGGATTTCTACCAAACGACGTGCTAAGCATGCCGATGCTGCTCTTTTTAGCACCCGCGCACGGATTTGTGCGAAAACGCGTTTTAAGCATGCACATGCATCTTTTGGTAGACGCGGATGAAGTTTTCCGCAAAACCACAAGATGTGCATGCAAATGGTGCTTTTGGCAGAACGCGCACGTGGATTTCTACCAAACGACGTGCTAAGCATGCCGATGCTGCTCTTTTTAGCACCCGCGCACGCATTTGTGCGAAAACGCGTTTTAAGCATGCACATGCATCTTTTGGTAGACGCGGATGAAGTTTTCTGCAAAACCAGAAGATGTGCATGCAAATGGTGCTTTTGGCAGAACGCGCACGTGGATTTCTACCAAACGACGTGCTAAGCATGCCGATGCTGCTCTTTTTAGCACCCGCGCACGGATTTGTGCGAAAACGCGTTTTAAGCATGCACATGCATCTTTTGGTAGACGCGGATGAAGTTTTCTGCAAAACCAGAAGATGTGCATGCAAATGGTGCTTTTGGCAGAACGCGCACGTGGATTTCTACCAAACGACGTGCTAAGCATGCCGATGCTGCTCTTTTTAGCACCCGCGCACGGATTCGTGCGAAAACGCGTTTTAAGCATGCACATGCATCTTTTGGTAGACGCGGATGAAGTTTTCTGCAAAACCACAAGGTGTGCATGCAAATGGTGCTTTTGGCAGAACGCGCACGTGGATTTCTACCAAACGACGTGCTAAGCATGCCGATGCTGCTCTTTTTAGCACCCGCGCACGCATTTGTGCGAAAACGCGTTTTAAGCATGCACATGCATCTTTTGGTAGACGCGGATGAAGTTTTCTGAAAACCACAAGATGTGCATGCAAATGGTGCTTTTGGCAGAACGCGCACGTGGATTTCTACCAAACGACGTGCTAAGCATGCCGATGCTGCTCTTTTTAGCACCCGCGCACGCATTTGTGCGAAAACGCGTTTTAAGCATGCACATGCATCTTTTGGTAGACGCGGATGAAGTTTTCTGCAAAACCACAAGATGTGCATGCAAATGGTGCTTTTGGCAGAACGCGCACGTGGATTTCTACCAAACGACGTGCTAAGCATGCCGATGCTGCTCTTTTTAGCACCCGCGCACGCATTCGTGCGAAAACACGTTTTAAGCATGCACATGCATCTTTTGGTAGACGCGGATGAAGTTTTCTTCAAAACCAGAAAATGTGCATGCAAATGGTGCTTTTGGCAGAACGCGCACGTGGATTTCTACCAAACGACGTGCTAAGCATGCCGATGCTGCTCTTTTTAGCACCCGCGCACGGATTTGTGCGAAAACGCGTTTTAAGCATGCACATGCATCTTTTGGTAGACGCGGATGAAGTTTTCTGCAAAACCACAAGATGTGCATGCAAATGGTGCTTTTGGCAGAACGCGCACGTGGATTTCTACCAAACGACGTGCTAAGCATGCCGATGCTGCTCTTTTTAGCACCCGCGCACGGATTTGTGCGAAAACGCGTTTTAAGCATGCACATGCATTTTTTGGTAGACGCGGATGAAGTTTTCTGCAAAACCACAAGATGTGCATGCAAATGGTGCTTTTTCCAGAACACGCACGTGGATTTCTACCAAACGACGTGCTAAGCATGCCGATGCTGCTCTTTTTAGCACCCGCGCACGGATTTGTGCGAAAACGCGTTTTAAGCATGCACATGCATCTTTTGGTAGACGCGGATGAAGTTTTCTGAAAACCACAAGATGTGCATGCAAATGGTGCTTTTGGCAGAACGCGCACGTGGATTTCTACCAAACGACGTGCTAAGCATGCCGATGCTGCTCTTTTTAGCACCCGCGCACGCATTTGTGCGAAAACGCGTTTTAAGCATGCACATGCATCTTTTGGTAGACGCGGATGAAGTTTTCTGCAAAACCACAAGATGTGCATGCAAATGGTGCTTTTGGCAGAACGCGCACGTGGATTTCTACCAAACGACGTGCTAAGCATGCCGATGCTGCTCTTTTTAGCACCCGCGCACGGATTTGTGCGAAAACGCGTTTTAAGCAAGCACATGCATCTTTTGGTAGACGCGGATGAAGTTTTCTGCAAAACCACAAGATGTGCATGCAAATGGTGCTTTTGGCAGAACGCGCACGTGGATTTCTACCAAACGACGTGCTAAGCATGCCGATGCTGCTCTTTTTAGCACCCGCGCACGGATTTGTGCGAAAACGCGTTTTAAGCATGCACATGCATCTTTTGGTAGACGCGGATGAAGTTTTCTGCAAAACCAGAAGATGTGCATGCAAATGGTGCTTTTGGCAGAACGCGCACGTGGATTTCTACCAAACGACGTGCTAAGCATGCCGATGCTGCTCTTTTTAGCACCCGCGCACGGATTCGTGCGAAAACGCGTTTTAAGCATGCACATGCATCTTTTGGTAGACGCGGATGAAGTTTTCTGCAAAACCACAAGGTGTGCATGCAAATGGTGCTTTTGGCAGAACGCGCACGTGGATTTCTACCAAACGACGTGCTAAGCATGCCGATGCTGCTCTTTTTAGCACCCGCGCACGGATTTGTGCGAAAACGCGTTTTAAGCATGCACATGCATCTTTTGGTAGACGCGGATGAAGTTTTCTGCAAAACCACAAGATGTGCATGCAAATGGTGCTTTTGGCAGAACGCGCACGTGGATTTCTACCAAACGACGTGCTAAGCATGCCGATGCTGCTCTTTTTAGCACCCGCGCACGCATTTGTGCGAAAACGCGTTTTAAGCATGCACATGCATCTTTTGGTAGACGCGGATGAAGTTTTCTGCAAAACCAGAAGATGTGCATGCAAATGGTGCTTTTGGCAGAACGCGCACGTGGATTTCTACCAAACGACGTGCTAAGCATGCCGATGCTGCTCTTTTTAGCACCCGCGCACGCATTTGTGCGAAAACACGTTTTAAGCATGCACATGCATCTTTTGGTAGACGCGGATGAAGTTTTCTGCAAAACCAGAAAATGTGCATGCAAATGGTGCTTTTGGCAGAACGCGCACGTGGATTTCTACCAAACGACGTGCTAAGCATGCCGATGCTGCTCTTTTTAGCACCCGCGCACGGATTTGTGCGAAAACGCGTTTTAAGCATGCACATGCATCTTTTGGTAGACGCGGATGAAGTTTTCTGCAAAACCACAAGATGTGCATGCAAATGGTGCTTTTGGCAGAACGCGCACGTGGATTTCTACCAAACGACGTGCTAAGCATGCCGATGCTGCTCTTTTTAGCACCCGCGCACGGATTTGGGCGAAAACGCGTTTTAAGCATGCACATGCATCTTTTGGTAGACGCGGATGAAGTTTTCTGCAAAACCACAAGATGTGCATGCAAATGGTGCTTTTGGCAGAACGCGCACGTGGATTTCTACCAAACGACGTGCTAAGCATGCCGATGCTGCTCTTTTTAGCACCCGCGCACGGATTTGTGCGAAAACGCGTTTTAAGCATGCACATGCATCTTTTGGTAGACGCGGATGAAGTTTTCTGCAAAACCACAAGATGTGCATGCAAATGGTGCTTTTGGCAGAACGCGCACGTGGATTTCTACCATACGACGTGCTAAGCATGCCGATGCTGCTCTTTTTAGCACCCGCGCACGGATTTGTGCGAAAACGCGTTTTAAGCATGCACATGCATCTTTTGGTAGACGCGGATGAAGTTTTCTGCAAAACCACAAGATGTGCATGCAAATGGTGCTTTTGGCAGAACGCGCACGTGGATTTCTACCAAACGACGTGCTAAGCATGCCGATGCTGCTCTTTTTAGCACCCGCGCACGGATTTGTGCGAAAACGCGTTTTAAGCATGCACATGCATCTTTTGGTAGACGCGGATGAAGTTTTCTGCAAAACCACAAGATGTGCATGCAAATGGTGCTTTTTCCAGAACGCGCACGTGGATTTCTACCAAACGACGTGCTAAGCATGCCGATGCTGCTCTTTTTAGCACCCGCGCACGGATTTGTGCGAAAACGCGTTTTAAGCATGCACATGCATCTTTTGGTAGACGCGGATGAAGTTTTCTGCAAAACCACAAGGTGTGCATGCAAATGGTGCTTTTGGCAGAACGCGCACGTGGATTTCTACCAAACGACGTGCTAAGCATGCCGATGCTGCTCTTTTTAGCACCCGCGCACGCATTTGTGCGAAAACGCGTTTTAAGCATGCACATGCATCTTTTGGTAGACGCGGATGAAGTTTTCTGCAAAACCAGAAGATGTGCATGCAAATGGTGCTTTTGGCAGAACGCGCACGTGGATTTCTACCAAACGACGTGCTAAGCATGCCGATGCTGCTCTTTTTAGCACCCGCGCACGGATTTGTGCGAAAACGCGTTTTAAGCATGCACATGCATCTTTTGGTAGACGCGGATGAAGTTTTCTGCAAAACCAGAAGATGTGCATGCAAATGGTGCTTTTGGCAGAACGCGCACGTGGATTTCTACCAAACGACGTGCTAAGCATGCCGATGCTGCTCTTTTTAGCACCCGCGCACGGATTCGTGCGAAAACGCGTTTTAAGCATGCACATGCATCTTTTGGTAGACGCGGATGAAGTTTTCTGCAAAACCACAAGGTGTGCATGCAAATGGTGCTTTTGGCAGAACGCGCACGTGGATTTCTACCAAACGACGTGCTAAGCATGCCGATGCTGCTCTTTTTAGCACCCGCGCACGCATTTGTGCGAAAACGCGTTTTAAGCATGCACATGCATCTTTTGGTAGACGCGGATGAAGTTTTCTGCAAAACCAGAAGATGTGCATGCAAATGGTGCTTTTGGCAGAACGCGCACGTGGATTTCTACCAAACGACGTGCTAAGCATGCCGATGCTGCTCTTTTTAGCACCCGCGCACGGATTTGTGCGAAAACGCGTTTTAAGCATGCACATGCATCTTTTGGTAGACGCGGATGAAGGTTTCTGCAAAACCACAAGATGTGCATGCAAATGGTGCTTTTTCCAGAACGCGCACGTGGATTTCTACCAAACGACGTGCTAAGCATGCCGATGCTGCTCTTTTTAGCACCCGCGCACGGATTTGGGCGAAAACGCGTTTTAAGCATGCACATGCATCTTTTGGTAGACGCGGATGAAGTTTTCTGCAAAACCACAAGATGTGCATGCAAATGGTGCTTTTGGCAGAACGCGCACGTGGATATCTACCAAACGACGTGCTAAGCATGCCGATGCTGCTCTTTTTAGCACCCGCGCACGGATTTGTGCGAAAACGCGTTTTCAGCATGCACATGCATCTTTTGGTAGACGCGGATGAAGTTTTCTGCAAAACCAGAAGATGTGCATGCAAATGGTGCTTTTGGCAGAACGCGCACGTGGATTTCTACCAAACGACGTGCTAAGCATGCCGATGCTGCTCTTTTTAGCACCCGCGCACGCATTTGTGCGAAAACGCGTTTTAAGCATGCACATGCATCTTTTCGTACGAAACGACGTGCTAAGCATGCCGATGCTGCTCTTTTTTGCAACCGCGCACGCATTTGTGCGATAACGCGTTTTAAGCATGCACATGCATCTTTTGGTAGACGCGGATGAAGTTTTCTGCCAAACCACAAGATGTGCATGCAAATGGTGCTTTTGGCAGAACGCGCACGTGGATTTCTACCAAACGACGTGCTAAGCATGCCGATGCTGCTCTTTTTAGCACCCGCGCACGGATTTGTGCGAAAACGCGTTTTAAGCATGCACATGCATCTTTTGGTAGACGCGGATGAAGTTTTCTGCAAAACCACAAGATGTGCATGCAAATGGTGCTTTTGGCAGAACGCGCACGTGGATTTCTACCATACGACGTGCTAAGCATGCCGATGCTGCTCTTTTTAGCACCCGCGCACGGATTTGTGCGAAAACGCGTTTTAAGCATGCACATGCATCTTTTGGTAGACGCGGATGAAGTTTTCTGCAAAACCACAAGATGTGCATGCAAATGGTGCTTTTGACAGAACGCGCACGTGGATTTCTACCAAACGACGTGCTAAGCATGCCGATGCTGCTCTTTTTAGCACCCGCGCACGGATTTGTGCGAAAACGCGTTTTAAGCATGCACATGCATCTTTTGGTAGACGCGGATGAAGTTTTCTGCAAAACCACAAGATGTGCATGCAAATGGTGCTTTTTCCAGAACGCGCACGTGGATTTCTACCAAACGACGTGCTAAGCATGCCGATGCTGCTCTTTTTAGCACCCGCGCACCGGATTTGTGCGAAAACGCGTTTTAAGCATGCACATGCATCTTTTGGTAGACGCGGATGAAGTTTTCTGAAAACCACAAGATGTGCATGCAAATGGTGCTTTTGGCAGAACGCGCACGTGGATTTCTACCAAACGACGTGCTAAGCATGCCGATGCTGCTCTTTTTAGCACCCGCGCACGCATTTGTGCGAAAACGCGTTTTATGCATGCACATGCATCTTTTGGTAGACGCGGATGAAGTTTTCTGCAAAACCACAAGATGTGCATGCAAATGGTGCTTTTGGCAGAACGCGCACGTGGATTTCTACCAAACGACGTGGCTAAGCATGCCGATGCTGCTCTTTTTAGCACCCACGCACGGATTTGTGCGAAAACGCGTTTTAAGCATGCACATGCATCTTTTGGTAGACGCGGATGAAGTTTTCTGCAAAACCACAAGATGTGCATGCAAATGGTGCTTTTGGCAGAACGCGCACGTGGATTTCTACCAAACGACGTGCTAAGCATGCCGATGCTGCTCTTTTTAGCACCCGCGCACGGATTTGTGCGAAAACGCGTTTTAAGCATGCACATGCATCTTTTGGTAGACGCGGATGAAGTTTTCTGCAAAACCAGAAGATGTGCATGCAAATGGTGCTTTTGGCAGAACGCGCACGTGGATTTCTACCAAACGACGTGCTAAGCATGCCGATGCTGCTCTTTTTAGCACCCGCGCACGGATTCGTGCGAAAACGCGTTTTAAGCATGCACATGCATCTTTTGGTAGACGCGGATGAAGTTTTCTGCAAAACCACAAGGTGTGCATGCAAATGGTGCTTTTGGCAGAACGCGCACGTGGATTTCTACCAAACGACGTGCTAAGCATGCCGATGCTGCTCTTTTTAGCACCCGCGCACGCATTTGTGCGAAAACGCGTTTTAAGCATGCACATGCATCTTTGGTAGACGCGGATGAAGTTTTCTGCAAAACCAGAAGATGTGCATGCAAATGGTGCTTTTGGCAGAACGCGCACGTGGATTTCTACCAAACGACGTGCTAAGCATGCCGATGCTGCTCTTTTTAGCACCCGCGCACGGATTTGTGCGAAAACGCGTTTTAAGCATGCACATGCATCTTTTGGTAGACGCGGATGAAGTTTTCAGCAAAACCACAAGATGTGCATGCAAATGGTGCTTTTGGCAGAACGCGCACGTGGATTTCTACCATACGACGTGCTAAGCATGCCGATGCTGCTCTTTTTAGCACCCGCGCACGCATTTGTGCGAAAACACGTTTTAAGCATGCACATGCATCTTTTGGTAGACGCGGATGAAGTTTTCTGCAAAACCAGAAAATGTGCATGCAAATGGTGCTTTTGGCAGAACGCGCACGTGGATTTCTACCAAACGACGTGCTAAGCATGCCGATGCTGCTCTTTTTAGCACCCGCGCACGGATTTGTGCGAAAACGCGTTTTAAGCATGCACATGCATCTTTTGGTAGACGCGGATGAAGTTTTCTGCAAAACCAGAAGATGTGCATGCAAATGGTGCTTTTGGCAGAACGCGCACGTGGATTTCTACCAAACGACGTGCTAAGCATGCCGATGCTGCTCTTTTTAGCACCCGCGCACGGATTTGTGCGAAAACGCGTTTTAAGCATGCACATGCATCTTTTGGTAGACGCGGATGAAGTTTTCTGCAAAACCACAAGATGTGGATGCAAATGGTGCTTTTGGCAGAACGCGCACGTGGATTTCTACCAAACGACGTGCTAAGCATGCCGATGCTGCTCTTTTTAGCACCCGCGCACGCATTTGTGCGAAAACGCGTTTTAAGCATGCACATGCATCTTTTGGTAGACGCGGTTGAAGTTTTCTGCAAAACCAGAAGATGTGCATGCAAATGGTGCTTTTGGCAGAACGCGCACGTGGATTTCTACCAAACGACGTGCTAAGCATGCCGATGCTGCTCTTTTTAGCACCCGCGCACGGATTTGTGCGAAAACGCGTCTTAAGCATGCACATGCATCTTTTGGTAGACGCGGATGAAGTTTTCTGCAAAACCACAAGATGTGCATGCAAATGGTGCTTTTTCCAGAACGCGCACGTGGATTTCTACCAAACGACGTGCTAAGCATGCCGATGCTGCTCTTTTTAGCACCCGCGCACGGATTTGTGCGAAAACGCGTTTTAAGCATGCACATGCATCTTTTGGTAGACGCGGATGAAGTTTTCTGAAAACCACAAGATGTGCATGCAAATGGTGCTTTTGGCAGAACGCGCACGTGGATTTCTACCAAACGACGTGCTAAGCATGCCGATGCTGCTCTTTTTAGCACCCGCGCACGCATTTGT